>NW_020170491.1:105524-108562 GCF_000524195.1 Echinococcus granulosus
CGTGTATATTACAATTAGCGCTTTTGCACAATTCACTACTCTCAGCTACTGCATTCCAGTGCTGTCCTTCTATCTCAAAACAATGCTTTGATAGTAAGCTGACCCCAGCAAATTTTGCAGTCCCTAATTGTTTCTAAACTTGAATTTTTGCGTAAATCAAAGGTTGGATGATGTTATAAGTATGGTCAAAGCAAAGCATGGCTTATTCGTATCCTCCACTTCTCTAGGCTTTTCAGGTCTATTTTATTCCACAGCAACTCTTCTATTTTCGCAGCACTTGAACATTTCCCAGTTATTCACACATTTTAGATGAACATATCCAGAAAACCAGAGCATCACAATTAGTTTGCATTATGCAGCCACAAGCTTGTTAAACGCGAAGGGTAAGATGACATATTTTGTATTGATAACGTGAAGCAATATGGATCCACCTACTTCCCACGCATAATCGTTCATTTAAGTTAATATGAATTTTTCCTATTTCACTTCACTTCAAGATGAATTATGCCTTTCACAGGCTTAACTCTCGTGATTGATATTAAGTAGGTTCAAATCTGCGATGCTTTTAACCTATTTAGGACTCTTATAATGTCCTTGGTTTTTATTTGTATTAAAGTCAGAGGCTGTACACGAGAGCCTGATAAAAGCCTTTTGTGCAGTACAAGTGGTGGTTAGCATTCATTGATACTGCTGGCGTGGGCTAGAGTCCACAGACTTCAAGTATGATCACTATAGCTTTATCAGTTATACGTCGTTTTGCTATCCTAAGGCATGTTTTAAAGGGAATTAGTTTTGCATTCTGGTGCAGGTGCGTTTAATGGGATTTATAACGGCACTTTATTTGGATATGTCGTATGACTTGGCTGACTTTTTTCCTTGCAGCTAGCATTCTGAAAGGCGTGAGAAATTGGTGCTTTGCGTGTGCTAACGCCCATTGTTTATGCGTTCCTCCGAGGAGAAGCCTTGACAACATTTAAAAATAAAACACTTGGCTCACAACCACATCATACCTGTTGTTTTTTAAATAAGTTATATAATTTTTCCCTCAATGTAGATAAGGCAGTGTTCAAGGACGTCCGTGTTGCTAATGCTATTTATAACGTCGTGCTTAAATTTTACTAACCACTGAAACCCACTTGTCATGGTAAATATGACTAAATAAAGCTGCCTGTAACTGCAGCATGGCTCCAGCTTTAAAGAAGATCGTGCTCTAAATAGGGTCCTTGATAGGAGACCAGGAGAATCAGAGATGGGGCAAGACAGAAGATTGTGGGTAGATATATCCAAATTTCAATAAATCTCACTTTTTAAAATGCTTTGTGCACTCAGAAAAAAGTGAAGTCACCTTCACATTCAAAAGTAAGTGAGATATTTAAATAGAAAATGATCTCTTGATTCTCATCTCTCATGTTTATCACGTGCATGACAGGTGAAATGTTTACGAAGTTTGGAAAATATAAGTCTTTACCGAAGGTATGTACTCAATTCGGTGTGAATAGACGAAAAATTAACATAGTCCAATGACACCTGATGGTCTGGAATTAAAATGCCCTACTTTGAAAACATTGATTTTGTCAGGCACTGGGGGAGTTTCTATTAGTTATTTTATTAAAAATTTCTTGCATGCCCAAAATGGAGCATACATAGAAAGCGAAGAGGTAGAAATCGAGCATTTGCATTACACATCCAATTATCTCCCAGAGGCTGAGGAAAATGGCGAAAGTAAAAATGGCGACGCCCCAGGTCAGACGACGCAGTGGCACCAAAGCTCCGCGCTCCCCTGACAAGGCAAGCCTCTTCTCTCCTAGAAGCAAGGAAAAGCGCAGAACAGATTGTCTGGCCACAGGGCCGATGTTAGGAATCTAATGTGGATATTAGTTGGCTAAGAAGAGGGGGAATGCCATAGTCATTTTTGTAAACGTCCAGCTGAAATAATCCTATGATATGCAAGGGCCGAAGGATATCATAGGAAGCTCATGCGCTTGCAGATTCCATCAAATGATGGAAGGCACGACTGTTAATTAGTTGGCTTGGTTGACCTACAGAGCGAAGACCTTGGGCCAGAAGTCGAGGGGATTGTCGATCCCAAATGTCAAGCACCGTCTCATGTGGGAGGGTTCTGGTGCGGAGGGGAGTGACCAGTGCAGGTAGCAGGAAGCCACCTATCAGTGCCATTCTCAAGCTTATCAGTTGGATTTGCTTAGACCTTAGTTGCTGTTAAAACAAAATTGTAAAGTGTTTGTAATCAGGATTTTTAATATGCATAGTGCAGCACTTACAAACTACTAATTTATTTTCCTGTTATAAAACCGTTAGGCTAAAGAGACTTTAGGCTGTGTATTTTAAATTGAGGTAATAAAACGCGCTTTTAATTGCCCGGGTTGATTTCACCCCAATTCCAAAATTCTACACCTATAGCAATTGATTTAGAATACACACAACTAATTAGGGCCATGTCTTCTATAGCTAGGGAAATAGGCGTTTGTTTGCTCGGGGAGACGTTGGCACAAAACCTCAGACATTACTGACACTACTTTCTAGTTGAACTACTAATTCACTAAAATTAGCCACATTTAGTTACGCAGAAGCTATCCCTGCCAGCGCAGAACACAGTCAAAGCATGAAGAGTCTACAAAAATACCTAACGAAGAAACCTTTCAAGTACAAACTAAAGGGTGGGTGGGGTTTCTGCACTAACGGAGTAGCCATTTAAAACTGCGGATTTTGAGAGAAGCGTTCAGAAATGCTGAGACGTCGGCTTCCCACAAAGGGCGTGTGTGGACCGAAGTATGGAAAATTCGCTACTAAAAATTAAACCGTAGTTTAATAAATTAGTGTAATTAGCTGTCCTAAAGTGCTAGTGACAACGCAAGGTTTCCCAAAACTTAATTTGGTTAGCTCACAACATGGTCTACCTTTCTAGCCAGCCCTTTCTCCAGTAGCAAAGAATTTACTTAGTCCCCACCACTAGGCTTAATAACTCCCTTTGGCTTTCCGCCGTACTCCCTAACTGTCACTTCCAACCTCTTTCCTTCATC
>NW_020170491.1:108662-129884 GCF_000524195.1 Echinococcus granulosus
GTGTGGATCATCGCCTGAGCCAATACCACAAGAGCCGTAGAGGAAATAAGCAAAATTGAAGAGGCAATGCCTTTTCCTGGGCGTACACGGGATATCTGCAGTTCCAGAGAGCGTTATCGTTCCGCTACTATTTCCGTACTTTTTTCAGGACTAGTGCACGGATATCCTAGAACATTCGAAATTGGCACAACCGTTCAGTCCTTCAGACTAAAATCTAGTACACTAGAGAACATCATGAGGCTAAGACCAATCGAAATACTGTGAACAGACAAAAATCGAACTGATCCATTTGTATTTTTTCACTGTCAGTCGGCAGTCAAGTACACGGATCCGACACCACTCGTTTATCCGTATGTGCTGGCAGAAAAAGACGTTTGTCTCTGTGTCAATGCCAAATCGCTGTCCCCGGATACTCTGTTTGGCATCTCGAAGGGATGCAAACTCATGCACACAAGCAATAGCTTATGACACTCCTATCCAAACTAAAGCGCCTGTCATCTTGTGATATGATTTTGTGTTATGTGGTGCAACGAATGCGGTAAGAATAGGATTTCTATGGGGCGGATTTTCCAGTTTCAACTCTATAGATTAAGGTAACCAGCGTTACTTGCCTTCACTTGTCAGAACCCAATTTGCATCAAAAATCTGTCAGTCAGCCACTTAGTCTGCGAGCAATGTAAAGGTTGTGAGTTTTTGCATAGAAGCTGAAAGAATGGAAGAACAACTTCATGGAGTTTCATGTACATTATCCCCTATTTCAAATACCCATTACATTAGTTTACCTAGCATAAGCAAACACCAAGAGCACCATTGCAAGTTGTTCTCAACTTTCTGATTGTCAACTAACTCAGCCCTAACCATAGTTCACGACATTTTACAATATATAGATTCAAAAGAAGCGGAAGACTTTTTGAACTTTTTGATACTCTGCTCCACAGTGCACATATACAGTGCGTGCATTTGTCGAAACTTCCTAAGTTACATCAAAATTTTGCAGTTAGCCAAAATGGATACTACACAATAGCTTTTTGCTCATCTAATAAATGACAAGGCAAGTCATTCCATTTTGCAGTTAAAATAAATAATAATAAAATAATTGTACGTGAACCCGGGCTTATAATTTGAGTGGGATTTTGGGGAAAGAGGTGTGCAATTTAACGAGGCCTAGAGATGCACCCAAAACATTAACCTGTTCAGAAATTTCAGTACAGTGGAGACACCTCGAAATGCTGTCCTTATAAATGCGCCCTAAAAGCCTCTCGTTGATGGAATTTTGATGATTTCTACTTCAAAAATTCTTCGAGCCCCAACCCATCCTTAACCATGTCTGTCCGACTGTCCTTGTATCTATCTAACGTAGCATGCTAATCGTTTCCTCCAATACTCAAATTTATCATTTTATCCAATAAAAGTACTCTTCTTTATCCATGCTAACCACTGTTCAAGGTAGGTATTTTTGGGTATCAGCAGGTCTAGCACAAAAACCACGTGACCCTAGACAAATATAGATGAAGGCATAGCAATAATTTCAGAGAAAATGATGAAGATTGGCATCGTGCCCACCACCACATCTTTTAGACATCTCGCCCGTGTAGGTGTGATATGATGTTGGCAACATGGATGTCGTTGCATTCTGCTTTCTCTTCAATCAGCACACACGATACAAACTAGGGCTCCATTTGAAGATTCGCTTACATTGCAGGGGAATGACACCATACATTCGACGGTGCAAAGGTATGTTGTGGAAATGAGCAGAACATTTTATTTTGAACATGAAAGGTTATTCACTCAACCAAAGTAGCAAAATAGTCCACGAAGGCTCATGAGCGTAGGTCATCAAATATAAATCAGAACAGTTTTAATTGTTACATAAAACCAATTTGTATATTTAAAAGTAAACTGTACTATGACAGCTGCATTCTGCTAAATTGAACGCATCAGCTCTCACTGAAACACTTCTTCAAATGATGTTGACCAGTGATAAAGTTAATGAGGTATTGAGGAAGGGAGAAATGAGTGAAAGCACTCTGCAATAAAGTGTTGAACGTCTCGAGAGACTGCCGAGTCCTACTAGAATTGGTTAGAGGACAGGGAAGTGTGAATAGATTAGAAAGGTCCCAATCGCATTATCGTATGTGATTCAGTAGGGTAAAATCCTGTGAAAGGATGTAGTGAACTTATTTGCCTAAACTTTGCACCAAGAAGTATGAGAGTGGATCCTGCCTTCTGCCATGCAGTCATACCTTCTGCTTGCGACCTTGTCTGCTGTCGCAAGCCAGGGTCGTGAAAGTACATTGTATCCACTGCCATGCAAATTTAATTTGAGGAAACGTGCCCCAACTACGTCAGCCCACCTCAAAGCTCGCCAATGTGCAGGTCGCATGACGATGCACGACTTAAAATTCCTCCTTAATTTAGCTATTAATAGAAACTGATAAAAGTTTCTGCTTGGAATCAGAAAGCCATTTATTCTAAAATTGGCGTGATTCACTCTAATGTGAACGATTAATATGGATTAGAATAAAGAGGTCACTGAACATCTACTTTCGTTAAACAGAATTGAAACATCTCGAAAAATACCGAACTCATTGATTTTGCAAAACTTTATGCAAGCGTAAGTTATTTTCTTTTATTAAATATGCTTCAAACACGCCTTGTAAAAGGCCTATATTATAACCGATTGTGTTTCCTTAGAGTTTATGGTATAAGACATATATTGGAAAGGTCATCGTTGCACATGCTGCTACTCATCGCATTTCAGTGGTTTGTACTTGGCACTTTTGGCTCAAGTGGATAGATGAAGTGGGAAGTATGGGTCTTTGCTAGGGTGGAGTGAATGTAATAAAGTAAGCTACTTCAGACACCAGTTTTGATATCACTCTGATCTTTGCACCAATACTTGCTCCTACACTGAGAGCACAGTTTTAAACCACAAATATGTGGAATTGCTGGACTTGTCGCGACTGTACTGGTCCCGTTATATTAATATCAGCATGAGAAATGAACCAAACCTTAGTACCAACTACAAATGATTACCAGCTACATGTATTTTGTGGTTATTAAAAACATTTACCAGTTAATTGTAGTGCACTATGAATTGAGACGGAGGTAAGATTAAAGTTAATCAGGCATGAGAAGAAGTTGGCAAGTGCACACCGATCATCATGCAAGAAAATGCTCAATTAGATATTGCTTTAGCAGCACTGGTCATGCTGACAAGGGAATCAGCGCTTCCTATCGAGAAAAAGGGGACAAGGAGACCTCTATGACAATGATCATATTTAGAAGCCAGAGTTCATTTTAAAACAAAGATGTGAAAATTGATTTAATTTATGTTTGTAAAAATTTTCGTATCCAATACAAAAATTAAGGTGCAATTTCATAACCAAATGCTTTCCTTTTTCAGCGCGATGTTGAACTGGCGTTTTCTTCATTAGTGTTAATGGCAGTTTATAAAGTATGGTCCATTACACTTCTCATAATTATTGAATAAAGAATTTGTGAGTAGCGCTATGAGTACTGAATAATAAATAAAGGCAGGACTTGAGATTGAGAAGCGATGCCCTCCAAGAAAAGCTGATTTGTATAAAATACGTTGCTATTTAGCACACAAAATGGACATTTGGCATCGTATTACACAATTCTTGGTGCTTTTCATTGTCATGGTAATACACAATAAAAACACCAGGATTTATATCAAGGTGCACTAAAATAAGCAAAAGCGCGTTTGAAAGAATTACCATAGCGTTTTTAGTATTGTCACATTGTTGTGAGGCAAAGTTGACGAGACCCTTCTGATCTAAACTATCTTGATTTATGCCATGCTCATAGCTATTCCTGCTGAAATACATGACCAACCAAATGCATGTAGCTGGTTTAGCTATCACTCCTGTTTCCCGTATGCTTCTTCCACCTAAGTGACCAGTGATAATGGCATCCAGGCAGTAGTGGTGGTGAGGTAAAGTGAAAGTCAATTTTGGAGCGCTAATTTTAAACAAGCATTCAATCAACCAACCAACATATTAATGGTACAGTGGAGGAAGCAAGATTTGTATTTACACTGTGCTGAGAGAAATTTAAGTAATCTATGAGAGCGGATAGACTGGTCTATTTTGAGACCAGATAGCATTGAATAACGTAAATCTGACGTCATGACCAGATAATCTAAGTTGAAATGATTATTACTAAGCAATAATTTGTGCACTTAAATTCGATGTTATGTCTGCAAAACACTTCTGTCCTACTTCACAGCTAGTAATGGTGTTTTCGGAATGTTTTTTTCATTTTCTTTCATGAAATTATTTTGGATAGCCTATAAATCATGTGTCATCAACTCAATTAATCTGCTGTTGATAGAGCAGTCCTCTTTGTTAGTTGCCTTCTTTTAAGATTATCCAATAGACGAAGATCACAGGTGGTCGCAAAGATTAAAAGATGAAAGCCAAGGAACTCAATGTCAGTGTATTGCTCACGAAATATCAGCTTCTGTAGCCTCGCCAATTTTTTTGCCAGCTTTGCGTACACTTTTCCCTGTTGAGTTACAGAATTCGCATACACTTAATTGTGTCAGTGCAGTACACAGAGGCAGCCTATAACACACTACCACATTCTACAGTTTGTCATCAAGAAATAGGCCCCTATTCTATAAATGGAGACGCTTCGATGCGTCATTATCACCACCAAGTTCTTGCACACCTCTAATCGGAAAAATGTTATCACTATAATGATGATAGTAGGCATTAAGCCTAATCCTACCAATTTGAATTGCTACCGAAATCAGCATAACTATAAACACTCAAGTTTTTTGCACTGCTTGCAGCTAAACCACCCGTATCAGCAGAAACACAATTACTATGATAATGCTGAGGACTATCGGGAAAGCTATCAATTTTGGCGGGTGGCAGTTGGCAAGAATTGAGTATGGCGATGCACAACACATATCAACCCACCAATCATCCCCCAACTTTCTACAAATGGCGGGAACTATTAGAGAAAGACAAGAAGGCAACTACGGAAAACTATTTCAATAAGGAAAAATGGATGCTGCAAGATTCGAAGTCTAACAAAGCTCACCCGCCCCTCCATCAGCTGTAATACAGGATCTGCAATCGGTCCTGCTGGCCATCACTTAGAGAGAGTTCCTATCGTGTGGCATACACACTTTATCATTGCTAGAGATTTTGAGCTTTCGAATTCGGACGTCCGACAATCACTCTACGATTGCGTGACAAGGCGATGTGGCGGGCGACTTGGCCTCGTCAAATGGAGATGAATACTAGCAGGCAAATGACTCCGAGATTTCCTTGTTTCTAGCCCTATTCAAATTGTAGCTCCTATCAACTTTCACCATTTTACTTGATTTATTAATGTAGGTGACCATTTTTCTCACAGGCAAATATGCCACACACAGTCAGCGTTGAGGGCTTGGAGGCAAATAGAAGGAACACATTTTTCATGGACTTGATGCCGAACTATCAGAATATGTGCAGATTTCAATCCGACCATTGGATTTTCTATCAGATCTTTAAGCCTTCTCCCCTACGGAATTAAGATGAGTTTTAAGTGCATTTGAATTACCTCTGTAGATGCTTGCATAAATCAGTATTTTGCGAACACGACTTTAATAGATGCCTCCGCATCTCTCTCAGCTTCTCACACCTATGTGTCATGCAGTGCACGTGAATGTGGATAGCAGTTGTTGGCGTGCGGAATGGATTTTAAGCTTGTCCAGCTCACCAACAACGCTAGTAATGCTATAAGCAAGAATTGGATAATCGTTTTGACCTTCAGTGCAAGCTCTGTTGTTGCTTTTAAGCGAAGAAGTAACTACTGACTTATACTCGCCACTGACGAGTTCTATTTAATTTTGCCATGTCCTCGTATAGATATTTGCTTGTGGCATGCAGGACTACCTTTCAAGCTGCCGCATAGTACGTCACTTGACATCAGAAGAGGCAGCGGTGAGTCAATCAACTAAATGAAGGAGGCGAAGAGATTATACAACAGGCCTTGAGCATGTAGGCACCTACGTCATTCCAGAGACAGAATTCGTAGTCATCACTGCTTCTCGGAATGGACTCGTTTCTAAGACAAGGATCAGCGCAAATTCCTGCTCAAAGGCATTCAGAAATCATCGATACTTGATGAATTTGTCAAATTAGCCATTTACTACCAAATTTCTGTCACTGAATGTATTGCATTCAGGCGGATATGCATATCATTTGCCACTTTTGTGAATACCTACTGCCATATACTTTGATTCTCTTGGCTACCTCTCCTCCAGCTAAGTTACAAGCCAGTTCCATTCATTTGGGAATAAATCAACGAAAGGTGTTTGCAGTTTTCAGTCATTTTGCTTTATCAGAATTGCACTAATTCATAAGGCTATTCGTCGGTTGATTAACTACTTCAGTGGACTTCACCTTGAAAATGACCCTCGAGAAGAACGTTCCATTTTACTAGAGGGTATTTGCAATAAGTAATTGCTTTTATGTAAGGGTGAGCATGAATAACAAAATGGCAACACTCAACCATGCTAATGCATAGCTGGTTGCCATAAACTTTGGCCAGAAAATTTGGACAGGTGTAGTCTAAAAGCCAAATGTCTCCGCAAAAGCGATGTCTATGGGTTGAAGCATCGTCTTTGATATTAAGCTTGATTATACAGTTTAGGGGTTTCATCCACCATAAGTTCCTTCAGACAATGACAGAATTTCTATTTTGTTTTCCAAAAAGTAGACTACAGACGCCTTCTGAACGAAAATAATGGAACGCACTCTTACCGTCATGTTTATCCTCCTCATTTCCACGACCCGTTCCGAGAGGCACGTCCATAACCATCTTGACTTCGGAGCACTGTTTCTGGATGTCATTTACTTGTCAAGGTGAAGAAGGGACATAAGTTGTCGAGGTCACATTAATCATGGGGTCCAAATACATAGTCGTGGATCATTTGGCATTCGGATCTAGTTGATTGGTGAGGCCCACATGGTCGGACACGTGAAAGGTATCAAACGATTTCAGACAGGTTTGAACGCAAATATATGGGTTAGGTTTTCGAAGTCATAGCTTCTGTGAAAAAGACCTCCAGTGAGTACAAATTTCACTCTTATCGCTAATGTTTACTATTTTGGGTTTACAAGCATTTGCCTGCCTTAAGGTTAAATTATTAGGTATGGGTACCTTAAAATCTTCACTTTGGAATAGTTTTTAATATTTGCATTGACATAATCGGAGAAAAAAAAATAATTTCAGGTCCACTTTTAAAACACGCAGTACTCAGCTACATCTGAAAAGCATCCAAATTGTTTAATATTTTCTCCTAGTTACGACAACATCTATCCTGCATAACAGTTTAATAGCCCTGTTGGCAACAAAACTAACCACATTTGTGTAGTGGTGTTTCTGCAAATTTCTACAAGAACGACCTCAACCTCAAAGCTGGTGAATTTTTCCGTGGTACTTACTCGGCCCTCCCTATGCTAAATGAGTGACTTAAGAGTTATGGAAGTAACTGCTCTGCAAATGCAGTTCTTCAGACCCTTCCGACAATGAAGCCGCTGCTGTCGTATATACATCGGTAACATAGAGATCCGAATATTTTGTGCGTTGTGCGTACTTTACTATTTTTAGCGTTTAGAGAGAAAAATTCATCCTAGTGTGTACGAATATTAATTGCCCTGGGTTCAATTTACAGAACAAATCTCCACTCATCGCTATACTACTGAATTATTTGCAAACATGCCATTTGCGCCAGAACGGATTTGAACTGCCTTCGGTTAAATTTTTAAAATAAATTGAACTTGTCAATATTTTGCCAAATAGTTTAGTCAGGAAATGTGAAAGAACGAATGTGAATTGTCTTGTGTACAATTTGCGGAACAAATACGAATTTTAATTGTCCAGGGTTCAATTTACATAATTAACTCCACTCGTCGATATTCTACCGAATTTTTTTGCTAACATGCGATTTGCGCGAGTACGAGTATCATTTGCCCTGGGTCCAATTCACACAAATAAACTCCACTCTTCGATATTTAGCGGAATGCTTTTCGAACATGAGATATGCGTGAGAAGGGATGTGAAATGCCACTGGTTCACATTACAGAACAAAGTAGAACAAATCAACGCGAGTTGCAACGAAAATGGTGGGATGATTCCTGATTTCCTATAAAACTTCCTTTTTCGTGCCGGATATTTTGATTATGTAGCATCTGAGTAAAACGCGTCTCATTTATCTCTCCAGTAGGATACAATGTCGTGGACTTTTCTGGAAGACTTTAATTGTTTCTGACCAACGAAGGGCACATTTTCCCAAACCCAGAAGTAGACAAAGTTGTGTTTGTCTCTAGTGTTACAACAATTATCTAAGCTTTTTTTCTACAAGAAGTGGGACCTTGTAAAGATTTAGCATATTTATCTAATAATAAAAACATATGTTTGGTGGCCATCATTCATTGTGTAGTCTTTGCGAATAAGAAAAATATTAGGTTAAATGCATCTACAGTAAGAGTGAAGATATTAATAAATACAACTGACTGCCTTCTTTGTTCCCCTCGATGTCAAATAGCTAAGGTTTTATTTGAACAGGAAACTACTAAGCAGCTCTCATCCACCCATTTTTAAAGCCTTATGCATGGCGTGACTAGTTAAGTTCAGAACACCAAACTACAAATTCCGCCATAGAGTTAATAGGAATTTTTAATCTGCAACTTGTAGGATTTATGAATCTCAAAAACATTTATACGATATGATTAGAATCAAAAGCTTTTATTGAACGAGTGTAGGATTAATGTATTTACTAGACAAAGGTCACAAGTTGGAGAAAATGACCGAATTCAAATTGAACAGTATATTTGAGCTGGTCGTCAACATTCCAGGCAGTCCGTAGATGGGGTTGGAATGACAGCATCAGGCAGCCACTATAGACTGCTAACACCCTTGGGCAGCTTCTATGTTTCGTAGCACACTAAAATGCAGTTTGCAAAGTGTGATAATTGCGGGTAGTGTTCACAAACCTTTGACCCTTTCTACCTTAACCAAGTGTCCGTTTATCATAAGTATTTCAGTGCAAGATAGACACAAAAAAATGGCTTCAACTTTTAGATAAATTGTAAAACCAAGGATTACACATAGGAATTGTCTAGCCTTGTTATTTATTTCATGATTTTTGTTTTATAATTATGCTTCTGGTAAAAGCTTTTAAGCAGAGGCAGCTTATTTGCTAGGCGAATATCACGTAACATTTTCGTCAAATTTATTTTACTAGAATCTGAAGTATGTCTAAATTATCACTTGGAAAAAAATTACATCCCATCACCATGCACCTGATTGTGGTTTAGCATCTATAGCCATAGCTTGCCTTTTGCCCAATTGGAGCAGACTTCTGACATCAATTTGCAGATTTTATTTTATAAGCAAACAGTGAATTTTGCATAAAAGCGAAGAAGCGTTGGTAGGGCTTGTGATGCGCCTACGAACTGTTACGTAGCACTTACTCGGAGAGTTTGCTCTAAAAAGAGAAGGACAGAAACGAGGCAGAATTCGTTAGGGCCTTGTAAAAGCTGCCTGACCCCTCCTTTACAGCTGCGTGTTCCCATGGCAAATCATAACAATAGGACAGTCGGAAACATGATTAATTCGGTTTTTGGATTGCCTGGTTTTTAAATTCCTCCAAGCAGTAATCAGCATGGCTTTCTCAATGATAAATTTACTTCATCGGTATATCATTAAGGATTTTAGCTATAATATATTCATTAATCATTGCAGGGAGGAGGTAAGGTAGGTGGGTTGTTAACCACTCCTTGTTAAGTTTTATTAACATTGGTTTAATTCAGCCAATTTTCAAATCATTAGTAATAATTCCAATTTGATTTTCCACTTAAAACTGGTTTTTACATTGAAAATATCCAATACACACTGGCATTTGTAGTCATGTAGTCCACCTAGTATCCCTAGGTGCCGCATTAAAGCAATCCTAATAATTTTACATAATATGACTGGCAGCTGCACCCACTCATAATTTTTCCCCTCATATTGAGTTTTACAATGATTTAGTTTTGCATCATAATGTTTCAATGCCACCTGTGCAGTGATCCAAATACCACATAAAACTGGGTTTTTGAGGTCCATGAAATATGCACTTTTGTCCGAGAAATAATACATCAGCTTACATTCTGTCTGTTTTAAAGGCAATAGGTGCAGAAGGTTTCTTTTATTCTAACAGCTTTGGGGAAGAGTGTGGATCAATACAACGGCTCCGTTATTGTTAACCTGTTGCTTGCACACCATTCCTATGGCATTCTTGATTAAATTATCGAACCTTAAAATCAGAAGCAAAATCAAAAGCCCAATCACCGTAGAAAAGGAGAAAGATCTAATTGCTTGCATTGTTTCTTGGCCGGTATAAAGTCGTCATAATGACTATTTGTAACCCTTTTTGAGATCATGTCGCAGCAGCTCTGCCATAACAGATTAAACCAGTTGGTGAAGTCCATTTGATGGCGCCTTATCTATTGTATAATAGGCAGTAGAGACCTACTGAAGAAACTGAGGCCCTAATAAACCTTTCGTAGGTTCGTCCATTTTACCTGACGTATCCATCATCACATTTATAATAGCTACAATAATTAATATCTGCTAAAGTGTAGAAGATTTTAAGGTGACCATCAACTTATTCTTGAGAAAGCGCAGAGTATCAACTATATAGATCAAGCAGTCGAAGAAGTCATTTACAACTTGGGTCTTTTTTAAAAATGCAGCACGTTTATTAACCAAATTACAGGCAAAGGTGATTACAGTACAGAAACAATATATATGCGCAATAATAGGTTGTTCATCGAACTGCACTCCCTAAAATCAAGTTGCCACGCTTTTCACTCTATTGATCTTTTCAAACAAGGCACCATGTTTACATTAGGGTCTAGCGAAATGCTAAAGCATGTAGTTATGTAGTCGTGGCTTTGCGCAAGTTTGGGTAAGTGTTAAATAGAGTCAAATTGTTCCTTCTGATACACAATGGCTTTGGAAGTAGGTGAGGGTTGTGGGAAGAGTAACTGGCGGAGGTGCTTGTTCTGCCAGGTCCAAGTGTCAATGAGCTGGAGCAGGACAGTAGAGAATGGCCGTGTTTAAAGAAATCATCTCCAAATTGAAACGCTATGCCTAGTTTCACTAAAACCATACCAACAAGGATCTGGCATGTTTTAATTGCGATCTGAGTAAAAGATCAATGATTATGTTATGGGCAATTTTGTGCCTAATTTTTTAAGAAAGTGTCCAACCCGTAGGCAACACAGAAACCAGACAACTAAAGTGCTGTGAAAAGGAAACGAATAAATAGAGTAATTAAGGCAAAAATAAGATACAAGTAGCGACTCCAGTGGCCTAGCATTAACACGAAATACTAGCACAGTTGAATTGCGTCGAGGTTTAAGCAAATCGACCCTTTGAGGGGGATTAGAATGATCTCACCTTCGTGTTAGAACATTGGTTCCTTCATTAATGTCCAGCTTTGAGCTGCTTTAATTATGTCGCTTATCCAATGATAAATACTTAAATGAAATGATCATGGGACTTTATAATAATTTGCACGCATTGAAAACTTACAGGAATAATATAATAGGTACAGTTGCCTGCTTTACTAGTAGTGGATACCTATGTGGTTTGATAGCAAAATATGCCTTATATCATAAATGCATTATTTTTTTGAAAACAGTTTATTTTAACCACCTTTGTAATCTTCGTGGCCTGAAAAGTAAATTTGTAAACGTCGAATAATTAACAGATTCCGCAGGCCAACAAACTCGCCACCTCGACAAATTCCTGCTTTGTTATGTCCACTGAAGACTGTAATATGATGAAAAAATAAACATAGATAAAAGAGCATTTCGGGCACATCACGGTCGTTAACAGTCACATGCGTGACGCCTCGACCTTCTTGCCTCCATCCGCCCATCAAAGATGCGCTCTAACAGCTTACGACAAATGTGCTTCAACCAAATTCCCGAATTCACCCATTTCGCATCCATTCAACCATCCATCATCTGTCTACCCATTTGCCCACCCTCCTATCCTCCACATGCTACCCATTCACTCCCAGTTGCCTAGCTTGTTGCAACGCCTACGCCATCAATATCAATCAACCTCCTGCAATACCCGCCCACACATTAAATGATCCACTGGCTTTCCAGCGGTTTAAGTAAATCTGGACATTTTTACCCCGAAAGAAGGGTAAAATCATTCACAACAAGGAGGGTGTTCACACATTGGCACAGTTTTGAGGCAACGTCATCTAGGAGGTGTCATTTACTAATGACTGAGGATCACGACTTTTAATGGAAAAGGAGGTATCACACACAGACAGCGTTACGCCTCAGAAAGTGTCCTCAGACGAAATTCCAAGGAAATCCCTTAAAAAATACTCTCTGACTGAAACGAGTGTTGTGAAGTCAACGGAAACTAGCTTTGCCTTCAATAACTGATTTAACGAAGGACTGCCTACTGGACCTCTTCCTTCTACCCTTCCCCCAAATTAACTCTGCCACTTGTTCTATTACTTGAGGCCAAATCGGAAGCTATCGCACAGGAAAGACAGTAAAAGTAGGAATGGTGGTCAAATCTAATGATACTGTTACGTAGAACAATCTCCATGACAAAAAACTCAAGAGGTACATAAAGGATGGATTCAAGAAGACAGTCTATTGCCAACAGGGACCTATGCACATCGTTCCAGTGGCATTTTTACAATCATCGCATCCCCGCCGCTACATTAGATTAGCGTTTTTAAATGCTGTAGAGTATTGAGGATTCACCAATTTATTCGCCAATGCTAAAGACGTTTTACAAGAATTGACCAGGGAAGGCCTTTTAACAAAGAGCATAGCATCTTTTATTACAGTCCTTGCATTTACTCTCAATTCGTACTCGAACTGAAGTATTGGAGTGCGAAGTACTGAAGACGCATTTCATGAGATGAAGTGAAACAACATCATGTAACGAATCAAAGCCGAAAGACCACAATTCTATATTAGGCTAAAGAAACAATGTCCAGACGAATCGTCGCAACGCCGAAGACTCAAATGTTGTGGAGTAGGGCTCAACATTTCCTATTAAACAGATTCTGGACCGTTCAATTGTGCATGTTTGATGACTCATCTCTGGTAGTGAAGTCGAGTAAAAGAATGATTCTACGAACACGATCTGAGTGCCAGTGAATGCACACTAAAGAAATCGAAAGGCGACACCCAAGATAGCAGTTACAGAAGCACAACTTTAAACTTTCGCGCAGATAGAGTGTGCCAGGCAGGAAAATTAATCGAGACACCCTACTCATTCCACAATAACCAAAAAAACACTGTTATCCTTCAACCTTGTTATGTTAAATATAAACAATCCTTTCGTGGCCCATGATTCGGTACGATCTTGGTCATTATAAGCTGCTAGGGAACGCATGACGCACATGTGTGAAGTTAAAAAATTGTTAGGACGAGGAACATGGCAGCCGTTTCTTTGCAGTGCGTCACATCAGATAGAGTGTAAAAAATACAGCTAGAACGGTAACTGCATTGTCCAGATAAACCGACTCAAGAATAAAACTGGGAATCGGACGAGAATTTTTAGCATTTTCAGCATTTGTGTTGGCGGTCACTTAATATAGTGGATTGACGTCCTTTATGTCTGCCAACCGCACTAAAATGTGGGGACCAGTGCAATTTGCTCGCCTTACTTTTACCAAAGGAGACGAGCAGAGTGGATCGCTGTGAATTACTAAGGATATTCGGGAAAGTGGTCAACGTCTTTTTTTTAGTTGACATGTATTACTGATCCGAACCTTCAAAGTTGATTGTTGTTTGCGTGATTTTTAGCAAGGTTTGTGTGTTTTGACATTCAGCACAGCGAAGGGAACTCTGTTGATGGTATAAAATGACTATTCTCTAGCATGGGTGGCATTCGATGCTAAAGATTTCTTCATTTTGTGCTTACTTAATTACCTTTGCTAAATTTAGTCTGTAAAATACTGCTCTCTCAAAAATATGTCAATCCGAATATGACTTTTTGGTGAATTTTGAATCCATTGATAAATAATTAACAGAAGTAGGGAACTCAGACAACTTTTTTCTACATTTAAAGTTCTATTTTACACAATCACTGTATCTGTCGTTCTGCTGACTAGTCATTAATTGAAAAGTTAATTGAGGAGGTTGCTCAGAAGTCAGCCATCTGAGGGGAGTGAATCGAGTTGTACAGAGTACAAATTGTCAACTCTGGCCAACCTGAAATAAGTCTAGGCATTTTACTGGTCTAAAAAGTGAAAACGTTGTTAATAAAAGCAAAGTAGTCTTTCATATATGTACACAAGACCTCCTGCAGTTGCGGGAGATGTATCGCTCTTTGTTACGTAATGACAAGTGCCTGAAAGATAAATACGGCTGGGGTGTTTGGGCTTGTCTGCATCGCTGAATTTGTCACACTGTTCTTGATGAATTCTACAAAACACCACTGGTGAATTGGTCAATCCCACAAACAGCTTTTATCTCGGCTGCGGATACTACCAGTTGGTGCTTGACAGTTCAAGACAAAATATTGAATTTAGGTGGTTAAATTGAAAATCCTTAGTTTTGCCTATGAAAGAAAAGTGGATTTGCATGGCCATTGCGACACATGTCGCAGAACATCTTCAAAAGCATTCAAAAATTATCGAAGTCACTTTTGGTTGATACATTTGCCTTGTTCCTAGGGGCGGTAATTTAGCATAGTGTTTCTATCTAATCTTAAGGAGGAAAGAGAATGTTAGGGGCAGGAAATTAGGCAGGTGACAACGATAGTGAGTGACGTTAGCAGCTTATAACCATAAGAATATGACCTTTTTTAGGAAGGCGCCTTATGGTAAGTCTTGAAGCTCATTAGGAGCAACTCTTCATCCTTCGTAATGTGGGCATTTGAATGATTCGTGTTAATGTCATGATGCCTGTATAAAAGGTATTACAGAGGCAAATTTTAATAATGTTTTTATGTTTAGCTATCCTAAGGACTTCCATTTTTATTACACAGTATTTGCAGAAGTGAAAGTAAGTGAATCCTCTTCCAATCATGAGTCATATCCTGGGTACATATTTGGGTTGAGGGAGGTCATGTAGGTGAGATTTCGATTTAGGCATATCCGGCGCCACTCGAGGACTGAACAAATGACTGCTCTGTTGGACCCAACCCTAGCTTGTGGGAATTAGGTAATTGAGTGAAGATAGCTAATGGTTTTTCTGTAATATTTCAGATGTTAAGAGCTATTGAACAAATAATTGGGAGTGTAATCGGGGCTCCAAGTGTCGGCAATAAGGCAGGCTACTGAATGACCTGTTTTGGATTTTATCTATTTGTGTGAGGCAATGCGACTACAAGGTGGGTTAAGCCTTAGCGGCTGGAACGAAACGACAGCCTGTGATTGTGCGTATTTCGTAAGCATTTGGCCAGGCGCTTCATGGATCGCTCAGCAAATCAACAGTTCCTGTTAATGCGATCATGGCAGTAAGACAGCTGATCTTCCGTATTGAAGTTGTTTATGGAGTCGAGCTCCTTCTCTCATGAAGCAATAGGTGACCCCCTTTGAGGATCGCCGTGACTGTTCTACAACGTCTGTTTCTGTAGACCTACGACGAACGTCATGGGACGCCTTGTTTTGTGGTATGCATTTAATCTGCATTATTTTCTGCTACGCCGTAAAATTAATTCACTTGTGTAAACAAATTGGAATATGTGGTTAAGGTTTGACATCTGTGGGTTTCATTTTAGACCGATTCTCTCATGAAAGGCGCCTAATGTGACAGAATGTGCTAAATGTTAAAATGTTGTGACCATCGTCTTCTCAGATGCAGGCAACCTCAGAGAATAGACTTAAGCACACCCCGTAGATAGGATTGGTGCTTTCGGTGCACTAGGAAGATGCCGAGTATACTTGTATGGTAATGGCTCCCATCACCATTTAAAAAATGCTGAATTAGCATATATTGTTAAATTCTTGGCCAATATTTAAATAACATAAAGAGGAAAGAGAAGGCTCTTCTAGCTACCTGAATACAACAATTTGTGCAAAATATTACTCCATCCTCAACTTTCTCCTCTCTTCGGCCTCGTTCTCTTCTTTTAACAAAGCAGATGCACCATTACTCCAAGGTCCTCTACAAGAACCTCCTGGACTGCAGCTACCCTCTAGTCTCCTCGGTGCTCATTAGGTGATTATCGACAAGGTGCAATCACATGGAATTTGCTTTCCCTTCCTATTCTTCCTTTGCTTTGGATATAGCTTTGTGGGTAAAGAAGGCGACACTCAGTTTACGCCAGCCAAATATCATGTACCATCATAAACTAATCATACGGACAGGTTGAATGATATTTTAAAAAAAGGGGAATTTTCAAAGACTTCTCTGTGGTGCTTTCAAGTTCTTAGAGGAGATACCTCTATCCCTCAAACCTTCAATTACAGCTGCAAGGATGACTGTCCTAAACCAGTCAATACTTTATAAAATCGCCTACCAAACGGGATTGAATAACCAATCATCAACCGGCCTCCAGCACTGAAGGTATGCACGGTGCCTTCACTAGTTGGACATACCAACATCCATCAACAGTACTTTCAAGCATGCTTCAAGCTAATGTTTGCATTGCCACCCTGATTCATGACTCGACGCAAAGCGAAAGCAAATTTCTGGCCCACCTGCACAAAGGAGCTAATTTACCTAGTTGATTTAAAGCTTTGGAGAATGACTTGTTGTAACTGGTGAGATGCGGGTGTTTTTAACTGAAAGAGGTATGCAACAAAGATGTGTTAATTTATCAGTGTGGCACCCTTTATTATATCCTGTAAATTTTCTGCCTTTTCTGATTTCAACTCTGCTCAGTCGAATGTGCATTTGACAGCCGTCTATACGATTGTTGAATGTCTTATCAAGAAAATGGTTCCCGTATATCAGTGCATGTAGAGCTGACGAATGGCCAATGGATTATAACCAGGAGGTGCACCACTCCTGCTTTCATATTTGTAAGGTACCACTGATTGCAGAAAGGCTGTACTAGATATTATACGCCTAGATACAAACAAATTTTTGGAAAAAAAGGTATTGCATGATTGCAACCAGTAAGGTATCCCGAGAAACTTCTTGTAGCTCTTCAAATTTTGTACAAATTGTGTTGAAAACCCTGTAAAAATGTTACGCTTTGTGTGTGAAGTTTGTAGCCATCTTCAGCCATGGGTGATGCCTGCTCTTAACTCATGTAGTGATAAATGGATAGCGCTGATATCCATGGAGAGATGAACAATCAGCCTATTGGGTTACAGTCTTACCGAGTGAAAACCTAGTACAAAAAGCTACTAGCGATGGTCAAATGAGGAGAGATTGCTAAAGCACACGAGAGCGATATGTAAAAGTCTTCCTCAGCAGAGGCGACTACTGAAATCGTATGATGTCCACGCAGTTAGAATAGAAGCCGACCAATGGCAGTGTAGCGTCCTAAATCATGATGCACAATGGGAGAGGTTGCCACCACCACAGCCACCTCTACTATCGCTATCGGCCACATGTCAGCTAGACTAGACCAATTCCATGGTAGTAAGACAAATGAGGCAGAAGGCGCTGTTCACGTGGAGGAATGGTGGTTTACGCAACCCCTGAGAACACAATACCTTACCTCCTCGCAAGTGAGTGTTTTTATTGCCTCAAGAGATGGCATAAACTGAGAATTCCAATTGACCTGATTGACTGGGTTCGGGAAATCGCAGGTTTTACTTATCTGTAGATATAATGCACCTATGAAATTTTGAAAATCAACAGATGGATAAAAAGTAATGAATTTTGAATACGCTGGACGGGTTGAGAAGAGTTGAGGAAAGGTAAATTTGAATGGAGGAAAGGAAGGAAGGCAATTGAATGAATGGCCAAAAAAATTTGGTAGATGGCGAAGTGATGCAATAGACGGAAGGCCTCACTTTGATGGAGATGAATGAATGATTAAGTGAATAAACTCCCAAAAAATGACGTGAAGTCACACAATTAGGCTGATAATAATTCCGTCCCAACCCGTTGGTCAGTGGTCGGTTGTCCAACCAATCACAGCAAACGGTTGGTCACTTAAAAGAGGCTACTTTCCACCACCAAAATTATCTGTTTTAGTTGACCGACTTACAAATGGTTAACAAAACTGCTACATTCAAAGGTGCCACCAAGGTAGAGGCCTTGGTGTTTTTCATGGGATATCCTCTTATCATGGTGCTGAGTCACCTGTGGAGACTGGGATATGAAAAATTTTTGAAAGCAAGAGTAAGTGACTCCTTTTTTTGGAATCTCTTAAGAATGATCTGCAAATATGGGGACTTAAGTAGTGGTTTATTGTAGATGGAAGTGTTCGATCAGAATGCCACCAAGATCACATAATTTACTGCTTTGATGCTTTAATGATGCTTGATTTATTTCGATAACCGAGGAATGCGGTCATTATATAGGCTCTCACTGAGCGTGCTAGACATTAGCATTCACTTTGTCTTAAAATTTGCTCCAATAAACCACGTCCTTGCAAACCACATGTTTGCATATTCCCTTACACACTGTGGAATTGATGTTAAAATTCGAGTTGTAGTTTTGATCTAACCAGTACGAAAAAGATGTTAGCAAAACCCTCTGGCCAAAATCCCGCACAATATTGAGTTTTTGATTGTAAAAACAACGTTGCTGTTATAATACTCCATAGATAGTGGAACCAGTACCAAAGCCTAGCACGAAGGTGCGTCTAGACCTTTACATATGCGCATTTTTGGGACAGTCCATTTGGATAGCCAGCCTGTCCGAAAGCACGGCTTTTGGAACCCTGGTAAGTCCAGTTTTACCTTTTTAACCTGGCTGACCCTACACAGATAAGATCTGGTATTCTGGAGGATTAGAATGCAACCAAGTTGCCTACTGAATAGACTGCCAATAGCACATTAGTAGTCATTCTGCATGATCTACAAAAATGCTTCTACTGATGCCGAAATATTTAGCTCATACACTGCCAATAGAGACAGAACCTCTGCACTTCTTTGCAAGTGGTTCACCAAGTAGTTTGAAGCCTTTGAAGCAAAAAGTTAAGCGTAATCAGTTATAAATAAGTTGCGAAAAGGCAGTATATTTTCCACATCATTGCTCAATCCAACTTCTTTACATGAATCTAAGGTGCTTTCCGTTTGTAGAGAGTGCACTAAAGAATAAAAGCGTGGGTTATTATTGCTAACAGAAGTGTGCTAAATGGCTTCATCACCTCATCACTTAGCTGGCAGGGTCTGAAGACGATAGGCATGTTTTTGCAAATGGAAAGGCAAAACGACACAGAACTAACCCAGCTGTGAATGATACTTTTCAGTTGGGCATTTCTGGCCCCATATGCTACGCATTTGCAGGCATCATGCCGACAGTGTTGTTTATGATTCCGCTGGTCCGCTGGCGCATGATCGCGCCCGGTGCGCGGACCTTCCTGCACGTCATTTATGGTCGCTTCGGTTCCACCGCGCACCTTATACTCTGTACCTTCGCCCTCCTTAATAGTCTCTACATTGTTGCCACCACTATCGAAAGTATGTTTCTATCACATTTTCCCTTGCATGTACGATTTAAGAGACAAGGCTGGATGTCAACAAGATTGGTTAAACACTTTTTGTAAACTGCTCTCGTGTGTACGTACTACCGAAAAGGGCTTAAATTCCCCTTGCACATCGCAGACCCTATCTATGACTCCACATGTAGACTTGCTAAAACAACTTAACACCTCACTAGCAGTTGTGGGATTGAAATACGGCCCTTATTCTCTTCTCAGTCAAATACATCAGCCTTTATTGAAAGTCGGTTTGGGTTGTTAGCACAATACAAGCAATGATCAGGCAAGTAGAGAACAATGAATGTGACCGCACACATAGGTGCAGATGCAGGATCAGCAAAATGAAATATCGCTTTAGCTCTTAACCAGGACATTTTACAGCCAGTCTATTGAAACCAAAAAAGAACAGGCAAATTCTAAAAGACACGCTCATTCTCACTACTTATGCCGAAAGCAATCAAGAAGGTCAAGGGCTCTCTTAAGATGGGTCCTTTATTTGTTTTTCACATACTGCCCCTTACATCTTTCACTTGAAGCTGGCAACAGACTGTTCTCGAGCATTTCCACAGAAATAACATTTGACTTGGTGTGGATCGTCGCTATAACCATTGCTGGAATTTGCGTGAGTTGCGCCAATCTGCGACAAGTATTTCCTGTCTGCTATGTGGGCAGTGGTTTTCTCATGCTCTCTTCCATGGCGTTCTTCACCGGTGTCTACTTTCTCAGCAGCAATCCTAAACTAGGTAAATTTTCTAGCAATTACTACCGCTTACCTACGTCAACTTGACCGTAGATCCTAATAAGGATGTGTACATTATGTAAAATGATGAATAGTATAAGAAATGCTCACATTCATAGCAATGCATGTCACATTGCAAAGCATGTCTTATTGTTGAAACATGAAACATCAACAGTTTTGTTTTTTTAATAGTACTTTGTCGGACAAAAGCAAAACATTGTTTATTTCACTGACATAACTACAAGAAGGCAATAAGTCATCGTAACCTTTCGATGTATAGGCATAGGCTTGGAATGTGGTTGGTAAAGCTTTTGGAAAATAAGCGAATCGAAGAGGTGAATATGACGTCTCTGAATCTACTTTTTAGGTTCAATTAATAGGATATATGAGGCGAATGTGGCAGAGGATGATCTGTACTCTGGCAAAATCAACCGGATGTCATTTTACAATTGGCACACTTGGATTTTGGCGGTCAGGAAGTTCTTGAGTAAGCACTGAATGATGTTTTGAGGAAATGGTATGATTCATGTTAGACTGTTTTGTAGTTAGGTTTTATCCTGAGTTGCAGTGTACACAAGCTTAGTTCTGTTGCGCAGATAACAGAAGCATGGAAAATTAAGTAGAATTGAAATAGTAATAGCGATGGTATTGTTCTAAATGCTGCAGTGTCCTGATGTGTGTCGTAGAACTAGTGGTAAGCATGGCAGAAATTATGCATGAACAAGGATAATACAATGATCCATTTATTGAATGTTAAAATAGATGGATTAGCACCACTAATCATGGACCAGACAACTTGGCAGATCTGTTGCTCTGCGACACCGGGTGAGGAAATCATTGGAGTTTTTGGGCATCCATACTGTGGATGACCC
>NW_020170491.1:129984-141793 GCF_000524195.1 Echinococcus granulosus
AACGGTTATTCGATCGTGACCCATGTGTTAGGCGCACTGAGACCAGGCAAAAGCATTCTGTTTGAAATCTAGCTAAAAAGCCATCAATTTAATCAACCATGCTTGCATGTCCGTTGTTAACTAATAGATTGGAGCCTAGTTTAGATATTCACGATGGCCCAATTTCGCAGATGATTCTTGAGAAATTAATAGGTGGATGCCTGGCATGAAGGTCTGCATTAAACAATTTTATTTTTGATGTTGTCTACAAGCAGCGATAAGTTGATGAGAGTGTTACTTTCTTTTGAGTGCTCTCTATGACGTCGATCTGTAGATCAAACACCCCGACTTATAATGCTCACAGAAGCAAATTTGCATAAATAATCTCGCCATAAATTGTAGGATTGGTTCTCAAAATACGACGAGATCCCCGTAAGTGCTCCTATTAGCAACGCTATCATCATCATAGAACTTATATCCAAAATAGCATTGTCATCTGTACTTTCGTAGTGCCTAATGCAACCATAGACTTCACAGCTATGTTATAACAGTGGTGGTTGTGTCTCACTCGTTTACTATGTATGTGTCCATAATAAATAATGCGACGAAGTGATACCACTCAACTTATCACTAAATTGTGGCGAACTAACAAGATTCCTAGGATCGATTGAAAAAGTTATGATTGCATCAGACAGCTCGCTATGAATAAAGCCAAACACAGTTCACAGAGACAACGAAACAGACGGTTGGTGAGGTGATTGAATGGGCTTCCAAATGTACACCCACTTTTGTGCATGAACAGTAGGTGCTGATGTCGAGCACTTGAGGCCAATTTTGTCAAGGCCTTGGGGAAAGCACGCTAATGACCGCCGGCTAAGACAAACGATCCGATAAGGTGGACCAATTTCCACTACCAGTCTATCCATGTTTGCTTTAATCATGAGCTCAATTTCAGCTCAGAGGAAGTTGGTGCACCTTCTCGCCATTTTTGAGTGATTTTGAAATGGTAAACATGAAGACAGCCTGAATTTATTACAAGTTCATTTATCATCTTACTAAAGCATCTCTTCTAACCTAACAGCTCAAGCTTCAGTGACCGTAGCGGAAGCATTATTTGGCAGAAGAGGTCTGTTGGTGCTCTTTGTGATGTACGCCTTCATTATCGTAAATATCAGCGTGTTCCAGCTCTTCGGGATCAGTTCTATTCTCACATTTGACATCTATGCCATTCATATGAGGGTAAGCTTTTAAAACACCATTGCTAAATGTCTTTGACCCTATCAGAATGTAAAGTGGAATATGGTAAGATCAATTCACAAATTGACGTTGGTTTTCAGCACTTCCCCAGAAGGAAGCTAGTTAGCAATGATAAAAAGATATTGCAAGACTTGTTTAAAATCAAAATGTCTTTCATGGTGTAGCCGTTCCGAGTATGCTTGGACGTCAATTGCTGTTTATTGTGTGGAAAAACACGAGAACCTATCTTCCGGCCAAAAGACAACTGCAAATGTGTACCTGTAACATGCTGCTTACAGTGTCAGATCAATAGAAGGTGAGCACCAACAAAAGCATACAGCATTTGACCTGCATTGTGCTTCTCCTTAATTAAAGTTCACGTGCCGACAAATACATTTTTGCTGTTTTTCCTGACAGATTTTCTTCACCAAATAAACTGAAGCGAATGCAGGATCCACATCGCGTTGCTTTATTTAAGCGTTAACATCTTTTATAGCATAGCTTGAATTTTGATGCTTGCTGTCTTCTTTGGAAGTGATTATGTAGATTTTTATCACCTAAACCGTTCTATTGAAGAAATGGTTGCGCTGCCAAGGGTCCGGTTTTGCCATCGTATGAATGCAGAACACACGCCGAATACATGAACTACGAGAAACGCTTGGAGAATGTGCGCCGCTCATCCATCTTAGTAATCTTCTCTGTTGTTCTTCCGATTGGTCTGCTATTCAACCTGCTTAAAGTGAGCTTGAATGGCATTAGCCATGACATTGGTGCTTAAGAATAGAACCATTAAAAGGAATATCTGGATTTCATTCTATTTTCCCAGATGTAAAATTCATGCTCCATCTCATTGTGTCAGTTGCGTTGCAAATTCATGCCAACATTTAGACTAGTATAATTAATAGGGGCTTATGCCCTCATTTAATCTTTAAAAGACAGCGTTTCGGTCTTAATGCTGACAATCAACTAAATAACATCAAGTTATTTCTGTCGCATGAAAATGGCTCTCTCTCTTTTTACGCATGGAATGATTAAAAGTTAACGAGAGTGAGATATTTGTGATGCCCTAGGTTAACTCCGTGACACTGATAAATGGATTCAATATACTGGTGTCGGCCACTCTGGGAAGCCTCCTGTACTCCTTCTTTTGGGAAAGAATGACCGCGATGGGGGTGGTGGTAGGGACAGCTTTGAGCACCTCTATGGCTGGCCTTGTGTGGGTTCTAATGAACACTCTCATTAGATTATATCCCAACCTCAGCATCGGTAAGGCTGCTTTTGGCCTAATCTGTTTCAAGAGCTAACTAGCTGAGTGAGTTGGTTGGACCACTGAGTATGTAGTCGGATCTTTAAGCCGCTGCTTTCTGAGCTAAGAAATTACCATCCCTTGGCATGATTTATTTTGTATGAAAGTGATTAGCTATTTGCCAGCTAAAGTAGAGAAGTGTATTGAATTTAGAAATTTGTGTAAGATACCCCCTTCTTATTCTTCTTCGACTCCATGTTCAATTTGCAGTCTCGGTAAACACAATACAACCTTTTCAAATGAGTCAAATTATTTGCTTACCAAATTTAGTTTTAAATTCTTCAAACTAATAAATGACTCTAAATCGCAGAATTTATGAAAGAAAAACACTATTCCGCCTTTTTACAACCTTTGGCTGATTAGTGCAAAGCTGATACCAAGTAATGCCCTCGACATTCGCCTAATTTCACTGCTCATTCGCATAAACCTGATGATAATACAACGCAGAATTACTGTAGGCTGTACAGCAAGCTGCAAGCTGGTAGTCGCAAAATACACCTAAATATCCACGTTCAGAAACAAGTCATCCAGTTCTAAAAATTAAGCAAATTTTGGTGTATCAAGTGGTGTAGCTCAGAAAGCGTTTAACTGACCCGACTACCATTGAATTCTAATGCCCAGTGTCACATGCAGGATAAAATAATTTAAATACCTATTTTGTTGATGCATGCTTTTGTGTTCCAGACTTCGACATTCTAGATATTGCATTGTTTACGACTGCAATCATGGGAGGATTCCTTTTTCCTCCTTTGGTGGCATGCATAGAGAAAAGCCGTAAGGCATTTCGCAATGAGGAAAACACCAATCTGGATTGCCAGTCATGGCAACGTATCTACGAACTGGACAACCCGTTATCCCCTTGGGCCTTTGAGTACGCGGAGTAAGCACTCTCTTCTACTGTTCTAAGTCTATCAACTTTGAAAATCCTATCGCCTTCAAAACTACAAATTTTTATACTACGCGCCAAATGAAAAATAGTCATGCCAACAAACTTTTGTCCTGCTTCAAGTTCTACGGCTTTCAATAAAAAAACTAACGAAAACTTTGTGTGGTCTAACATCCGCATAGCCATTATTTTGTTTTGGGGGTTATAAATATCATTAAATCACTGATATGTCAAATGCTACATTACTGATTGTGCTGACAGATGGCATATTTAACGCTGATTTATGAGGTGCACTTAAGGGATTGCGCTTTGAGATTCTCAATGAAACACCTACAAATGACATTTCGTACGTATTGCAGAGTTGGTTTGTATGTTAAACACCTGCCTTTCGATCATTTGCCCCACAGAATGAACACGCACTGATGCACATACTCAGTCCAAAATTCGAAAAAATTTCATCATATCAAGGTAGTGCATAGATGACCCAAGCCAAGGAACTTTTACCTTGCCTACTCCATGAGGTCCATGTAAATGCGGGCACCTTTCAGCGAGTCAGTGGATGACTCTTTCTTAGCAACGTTCACAGGCCTAGGAAAAATTATTATGCATATTGAAGCCATATTGCAAAATAGCTATCCGTTCGAAATTTTTGACAATCCAAGGATCAACACATTACAAAAACATCGTCTTATGGCATGTGTTTT
Source organism: Echinococcus granulosus (assembly GCF_000524195.1). Taxonomy (NCBI): domain Eukaryota; kingdom Metazoa; phylum Platyhelminthes; class Cestoda; order Cyclophyllidea; family Taeniidae; genus Echinococcus; species Echinococcus granulosus. The sequence goes on from NW_020170491.1 coordinate 134,096, forward strand.
GTAGTATTCGTTTTCGTTCAGCAACTTTAGCAAGGAAAGCTACAACCGACCTGACCCAGAGGAAGTGAGGAGAGTCTATCGACGCTCATGGTATTTTGCCCTCGGCAGTGCCATTTCATTCGTCACAGTGGGTGTCCTCATATTGCCCGGTCTCTTCTACGCCTTCAAACTCCCGGACGTTGTCTATTTTAAGATTTGGGTAGGCGCCAAACGTCCCATTAATTACTGCCTTTGAGTTGCCAAAATTGCCACTATTGACTATTTCCCATCAGAATGCATGAGTAGACGGAAGCTGGCTTGTCTTCGTTTAGAATGTCAAGGTTCGGGCAGAAATGATATCATAGACTGAAAAGCATTTTGCGTTTAATTAAATAAAATCATACATATTTATATAAGAACCCAGTCTTCCACTAGATTGACTTGCTCACCAAAAAGCCAGCTTCTGCTAGGGGGCACTATTGATGGAAAATGCGCCCATTGCACCGTACAACATAATGCAGGCACCTTGCCAAGCCCACATCTGATTATAGGTATTTTTGTAGAAATTTAACTCTTTATTTCTTAAGTAATTTCGCTGTCCCATAAGGTTGCGAAAATGTGAGATAATGCTGTGCTAAATGACGCTCAACTGGCTGCAAATAGTCGATCCCCATATGACCACTTAGCTGTATGTCGTCAGTTTAATGAAGCTAATCTTTTATGACAAATATTGCTTTCCAAAGGAGCACAATATTGCTGTAACAAGATGATATTTTGGATTCCGCAAACGAAGCAGACTATATTGAACCAGAATAAATAAAATTTTAGCAGTAGTATGGGTAATAGGTCGTAATATAACGAAACATATCTATTTCCCTGGTATATGTACAAAGCTTAGCGGAATAGTACTGCGAAGTACAAGAGGTATCAATTTATAACTAGTGAATAGCAATAGCAATGGGACCTTAAAGTGGTTAAACTCGATACCGAAACTAGCGCATGCTCTACGTGATTGGTGATATGTGTAAATGACGCGATATAATGCAAGCAGCAGAGCAAATCAGCCATCGTGGAGATCACCACGGTATTCTTTCTCTTACACACTAGATATACTTGGTACTGGTCTTACTGATTGCCTCTGCAGGCGTGGCTCTCTTCATGCCAATCTTTGGGAGGGTATTCAGCTGTACCATCTGTGGCGAATGCAATTACAGCCTAAACATAAAGGTCACATTATTCCACGGATTGAGTGCTCTGAAGCTCCCAACGACGATAACAGTCAGTCATCATGCTCTTGAGGATGAGAAATTGTGGTAAGCGTCGCTTAGACGTTTTCTCAGTTCGAATTTAGGACCATGACATGAAGTAGAAGCGGACTTACCTAAAAGAGTTAATCGGATTACATCAAAGTAATTAAAGGCAAATACTAGAAAGACAAAATTTAGCATCTTTATTGTCAACCGAAAAGGCAGTATAGATAGTTAGTAGGCGTAAAACAAGCCGCAATTTTGTGAGCTGCAAGAAAATCGTTAGGATTAAGGTAACAAAGTAGTTTTAGAGCTGCGATAACTTGTTTACAATTAATGCTTTAAAAAGTTAGTGAGGGGTAACAAGAATGCTTTTAAGAAGTTAATTTTAGGGAGAAATTTGAAGTAAGCTATAGGATGTGCTCAAAATAAACAACTGTTTTTAAATTTCAGACGAATAAATGCGACTCAGTTGAGGGACGCCATAGCATTTCTCCCACCTCAACGACGCACCTTAATGAGTACCATTTGCCATAGTCACCATCTAAAAAACCAAATAAATTTTGTAAACGGAATAACTTTAGAGGCCACTTTGGTATGCGAAATGGGGAGTGGTTGCGTGCTCGTCTGTTGAGTTGGCCCTAATTGTGGGCGCTGCCCGTTGCTCTTCCTGCCTCGCCAACGCCTAATCTAAGTGGAGCATAGCCATCAAGTTCCTACGTGGGCACTTTCGACTCATTAAAATTCCGTCGCAAAATGTGTAAAGCTTGCTGAAATAAATTCTCTTCCCTGATGCCCTAAATGCAACAAAATTATTTAGCTAAATATGTTAGAGGAATGGAGTGACTAATTCATTCATTTTTTATCATGGGGAAATCGGAAAAAAATGGGTAGAATCTATGTCGGAAGCAATCTTGATAAAATACCTGAACGGTTGCTAGTTAGGAGTGTTTAGTAGTTAACTTTCATGCTTTCATGGAGAGACCTACAAACTGTATTAACTAAGGCGTTCGAGAGCATCTACCTATGGAGCATTTATAAACTCCAGATGGACAGGGGTAGTTTTTAATTTAGGCGACATTAAACGGGAATACTTCACTCTGTCGCTATTAAGTTCCCTCTTACATTTTCTGCCAAGTTAACTTAAATGGATGATGCAGTAGCGTTACCTTGCCAGTAAACACCACAGGATGGAAAGAGGTGATTGTGCTAGTGGGACGCTGCTTGTGGGACTCTCGCTGAGGTGTAGTGGATGAGTACTGGATGTCCCCATCGGGTATGTGGATGCGGATTCTATACATGGAACTAATGCCCACTCAGCCTCTGCATACATGTGAGGAAGGATAAAGTAATCCTCAAGCCTGACCATCGCGATTTGCTTGTTTTGTATTTACAGACTAGAAATATGCTCAAAGAATCAGATATAAACATTTGCTGGGAAGAATTTATGGAGCAAAATCTGTAATATTCATGTTATCTTGCTAGGACAATGGCGACAACCACAGATTACGACCCAAACGTGGAACTTTTCTGACCAACTACCATTATCTGGCACAATATCTGCCAGTGCTATCTTTTAGTGAGCGTTTACTCCGGAGAAGCTGGATTTGCACACTGCTAGAACTGCTACCCAAATCCAGATGTAGCATATATTTTTGAAAGAAGTACTCTGAGCATGGTTACATGCACCAAGGCGATCCTTGGGAAGGGATGCGGTATCGAAAGGTTTCTTAATTAAGTCCCAAACCTATGGCTTAGCTATCGCTAACTTGACAGAATAAGGCTCTACTACTAAGAAATAAGACTTATTCAGTAGTGAGCTCTAGTTTAAATTTGGCCGACAATCCTGAGGAAGAGTAACTCCTGAAAGGCACTCGATTTGGCAAGTGTATCCTTCATCCTTTACACGATTTGCATTTTACGAATTGCAAAATGCATATTATTAATGGAATATTTTTTTGGGCGTAAAAATTCGTCGCGTGGGTTCGTGGAAAAGGGTGCTGCACAGTCATCTAGAGATATCCAGATGCACGCGAAACGATCATTTGAGCCTGCTTGAGCTTGATCGAAGAGGTTTGCACATGATTTTATTGTATTTAAATAATAGACAATGTAAGAATTGCTTAATTAAGAAATATTTATTTTCAGCACACGTGTAAGTTTGTGATTAACTTTACATTTGATTTGAGGGCTGGTGCAGGCATTCATTTTATCGTGCATTTGCAAAGGAGCATTTTTGTCACTTCGGCTTTACTTTTTTGCAAGCTTAGCCTACATATCTAAGAAATATTTCAAAATGATTGTCTGCCGCATAAGATGTGTTAATTTGAAAAATAGACCATCCTAGGATCTGCAGTAGCGAATTGCATTAGGCAAGCTACCAAGGCTCAAACAAATCAAATTGCAAAACACTGTAAAGATAATGGCATTGAGATGAGATGTGAGGTGGTAGACCTTTAAGTTTTACATGGTGATCAAAATAATTTGAGCTACTGAATTAAGTTTAGCAATATAGGGTGAGTGCTTGATTGTGTGCCATCCAGTGTTGTTAAATGCATCATTCTAAGTCAAAGGATTGGTGCATTGAGAGAAAGTATAGTGGGTAAATTAACTAAATGCTAATTTTGCGGCAATGCTAAGTAATCTTTAAGTTATTGCGGTCGAAAATCGGTGGCATATTCTGAAAGGCTAAGAACTCAGCTACAGCTAACTGTTATTTAAGGAGGGGATTATGGAGGTCCTGACGGTGTGATGAATGGCGCGGATTCGGTTCCTTTTGAGGGGTTGCTGATTCCCTACAGTGTCTCAGATGCTATCATTTTCAGGGCTCGAAATGACAACATTTCATCCTTTTCTGATTTATAAGACTTACTTTTGCGTTCAACAAATGCGATAATCCTTTAAGTATATATTTTAATACAAAAAATCATGATTGATCTTGCACATAAGTGTTTATTATAACCTATCAAATTCATGGCGAATTGATTCCTACCATTCCTTGGTGAATTTAGCTTGAGTTCCGTGACTTCGTCCCCACCAATGCTGCTAGATTCTTTGCCACCACTATGACATACATTACGCCTTGATTGTTCAACCTATCTTATTGACTACCTGAACTTGATAAGAGGGGGATAAATATGGTTGGAAGGGAATAAACACAAGTTCATGTCATGCTGCATTAGGCAAGAAGGCATTGCAAAGTAGTGGTTACGAAATGACCCCCAACACCTACTCGGCGATTGCTGTCAACTTGTCAGCATTAGTAATATGGTGATGGACAGTGTAAGTGAATTCGTGTGTGTTGCCACTCAATGCATGAAAGCAGCAGGTTAGCACTTTGGCCACATTTGGGACTGGCATGATAACAAAATTGTGGCAACTTGGACGCGTGCAATGAGAGTTTAGTATTTCGATTCGAAAAACACCCATCATAAAATAGGTGGCAACAAAACTTGAACGAAGCATTATTGACTCACTTGATGGCTAATAATCTCAGTGGGTTTGTGAGGCGGCTCGATGGAAGGATTACTTGTTATTGCTGAAGACTTGTCAATTGTATGTGGATTTCTGTACGCAGGAATAATAGTGCACAGAAATGTACTGGTGCATTGATGTTCCTCACTATTTTCTGCGCAATTTTGTAGCTGCTAGATGTTAACCATAAATAAAGGTGTCATCCGTGTAGGTTTAGCTATGGCATGCGGTCTCCTTACCTAACACAAATAGCTTTACACCCTCCTAACTCTGACGGTGAACCTACTAGGTTAGTAGTAATTGCCTTTCGCTGAATATACCTCCTAATCTGACCCATGAATCACGCACTAGTGGCATTTACAAGTGTCGTAAATTTGCCCTAATATAGCATTATTACAATTTGCGGTTTTGCTTGTCCACCGTTGCACTAGTGGTGAGTGTCACTAAATTTGATGGAAAAGTGTATCGGTAAACAAATCATCATGGTCGCAGTCATGCGGTCACAGTATAACTAACCGGTGAACACTGGATAGTGCTCTACGCAGCAACTACATGAACTACTTAAGCGCCCTTACAATAAGTTAAAATGTTGATGCAGAACTAGCGAAGCAGCCAGATCTTTGTAATATGCTCGGTACACCATGAAAAATCTTCCGCAGAAGCCATCACAATGGGTTTCGGTGAAGTGATGAGCTGTTCAATGATAGTTTGCAAAAAGAGAGACCATGTAGTGATTTGGCATATTGCTGAAGAATTTGTCCCACTGCCTGTGCATTTGAGTCACTGCTGTTTATATTGCCACAGTCAGCATGGATTTTGATTCATCATATTGGCCAATCAGACCTTCTGCATGCCATTATTATTATGCCTTTTAATAATACATTGGCTTATTTTGACTACGTCGAGTACTGCGAACACAACAATATGGCCTTTACTAGTATTGAGCAAGAATTTCAGGCAACTTTGTTCTGGTAACACAAGCAAAGACTAAGAATGTAAACACAATCAGACTACACACGTATTTGCAATGCTCTGGTTAAGCTGTTATTACTTTGTGGCTGAAGTCGCGAATAAGGACGTTCAAATGCACGTCAACTGGTCTATCAATCTGCTAGGCATTTTAGTTCAGTGGAGTACTCCCATGCAAATCCAAAACAGGCTGCATGAATTGCTACGCAGGGAACATTCAAGAGGAATAGCTTGAAGTTGCAACAAGTGTGCTGCATATGTTTTCAACCACGAATGTGTCGCCCATTGGGGTACCATTAGTGATGTGTTACTGACAGGAGTGTACACCTCTCCTTGAACTGCCAAATCAGCCTCAAGTATTTGCTCTCATTCAAGACCTACGGAGAGTTGGCAGATGCAGGTGGCATGCAGGTGATGGGACTGATGACGTTCATGAAGGTACCAAGGAACCTAAGCACACATTGCACATATCTCAACTTTGTATTGTTAGCACAAAGCAGAGTTGAATTACGTTGGGCTGAACGCCACAATTGGTAACCCACTAATCAGTGTGCAAATGGAGTAGGAGATTGGGAAATCATCGCATAACTAAATGTGAATAATTGTGTAGTATGTTATTGCAGCTCATGAAACGCCCTGATATGAGGTGCAGTGAATGGAATCACACTGGCCTTGTAAATCATAGTCCACATCAAGTTGGCATTATTCTGATGAATCGTTAAACTAACGGCCGCATTTGCTAATCTTGGTGCAATGACGAGATTTCAACCCTTAGAGATTAAAATAAGCAGTGTTTAAAGAAAAACGTGTACAGATTCTGACTCTTTGAGTAAAGATGAGACCTACTGCAGTTTGATTACAAAACGTGTTTGTATGGACCACTTAAGTCACTGACAGCCGGACTGTGACAACCTTGGGGCTGAGTGGACGTTACCACCACCCAATGGAATCGACGAGCACTGGTCCTTTATCCTACATACATCATTACAACTGGCGAATGGCTTTCTCCTCCCGTAAACCCTTTCCCCTCCATACTGCACAATGTAGGGTGCTTTCATATAGTCAGTCTTCGTCACCCATGGATTTGTCACCTTCTGTGTCAGGAGAAAACAAAACTACACACCCCGTCGACCATTGGGAATGTGCCATTTTTGCTTCGACGCCACCGAGGCAACAAAAGCCTTGTTTAAGTGTTAGTGTATATGTGAGAGAGAGCAGGAGGGAGCTAGATGGCACATCACTGCGTTTCAAACAGCCTAATGACCCACCAGTTAGGGCGAAGCTTGTAGTTTGCCACAAAGTTGAACTGTAACAGGAAGTTATCCAACGAGTCATCAAATACGCATATCCCATTCAAAGTTAATTTTCGTGATTCTACTACATTTTGGTGTGTGGTGAACTGCGCTGGCAACTTTACTCTCCGCAGCATGTAATTCCCTTTTCCTTTCTAAGATGTCCTTCGTGGAGGGATAAGTGTGGGTGAGGGAGGGCACTTAGCAATATCCGTTCTGTGTTTGTTTCTTATGGTTTGCAGTTCTCGAGTAGGTTTATTGTCTAATCATGCAAGTAAACAATAGCACTGCATTTTATCAACAAAACTCATTTTGCTAATCGAAATCGCTATCACAGAGACTTTCCCTTTACAAATTTTACTGCTTGAATTCTGGTATGTATGGATGCCTATCCTTGCATTTCACAGCATCATGCGTGAAGTTCAATTCGGGTAAACTCTTTGTAAATAATGACAATGCCGATTTGTGAGGTGGATCATGTGCAGAGTTTTGTCAAAACATATTAGGCCAATCAACTGCAAATCTGCACATAAACTATCTGTATGAGGAGATGGTGGTGCAACTGCACCAGAGCAAGGGGTAAGTCAATTTTGAGTCGAAGACGTGGTAATAATGGGGAATTTAGAACACGTAAATGGCAATACGATTGCAAATTTCTCACTTGTAACGAATTTTAACCCCATAAATTTAATGTTCATATTAACCTAGCGTCAGTAGTAGTGCCAAATGCTTGCAAT
>NW_020170491.1:141893-150403 GCF_000524195.1 Echinococcus granulosus
AATTTGGACAGCGTAAAATCGCAAAGGTAACTCAGGTGCTTGCTTCCAAAGTTGACAAAGTGTTGCCTTGCCAATCGGATGTTGACATTAAATAGTGTTCAGTTGATATAACCTATGGGGATCTACACTGAGACACCGAAATATGTTATCAGAATTGCTGGGTCACACAGGTGTCTTGTTAACACCATGCTGACACCAGTTTCAACAAAAATAAAGTTAATGGAATTTAATTTTATTTTGTGAAGAGGGTCATGGAGAGTTTGATGCAAAATTTCAAAGACCACTAATTTTCTTGGGTGTAGCATTTATGCATTCTTCACTCGTGTTTCAGTAGAGAAGTCATTTCCAACTTTATTGTACCACTTACTTGTCACACCATGGTCTCTATCTTTTAGTCATTATACGGGTCGCGCGCTTAGTCTTGGAGGCCCCACCCACTGAATTGGCTAGTCTTCCAATCTCAGGTGACATTCTTCAGTGCTTAATTTTCAGTCTGTGATGTTGTCCTTCTTACTACTGCGTCCGTGGTGTGAAATGAGTGTGAGTCACAAAACGGTTCTTCAGAACAATGTCTGCTTGAAGTAAGCCATGCACCAAGGAGCCATGTAGGGCTTAACATCTCAGGTCTTCATTAAACTTTCCGAAGTAACATCATTGACTGTAATTATCAAATTAATTTCTCCAGCCTTAAAATAATGACATTGCAAATGCAATGCACTTTGGTGACAGTTTTGACATTATAGGGCTTTGTTAATGTGGAAGTCTTGAGCGGAATGGGCCTACAAATTGTTCATAATGACCGATTGGGCAGTACATTGCATGTCGTCCATGATATATACAAAAGGCAAATATTAATCACTTATCAGGTGTTTCGCAAGGTGTTAGCTCTAAATGACTGTGCAGCCTTGTTCTATTTTTGGTCAGCTCTATATTGGGGTCTCAAATATGCAACTACCAATCAGCCTAAAATCCTAACCATGACTCTTGTGCATGTTGACTCGCCTCATGTGGGGCCTATGCCAACCCACAACTGCTCTCTCTAGCATCCGCAAATCACCTTCAACTTCCGCCTCACCATCACCACCAACTTGGTCTTTTCCTTCCGCATTTAATATTATCATCGCTAATGGGCAATGATGTAAGTAATACCTCACTAACTGGTGATGGTCCCTCCTTACATGGTCTCCTCCTACCAATACCCCTGCCCACTCCAAACAGGTCCGATTTATGGCTGAACGATTTGCATGCTACTGATGGCATGCAGAGTATCCACTTATTCCTACTTCTGCATTGTCAGTGAAAGTTTGCTCATGAGGTAACCGATTACTGTCCTGCAGTCTCGCAGACCATGGCAAGTGAGTGTAGAAAACACGTCGCCACATCTGAATCGTTGAAAGAGGCACTATTCACAGCTGCTACCAATATCCATCAAGTAGTGCAAATAAATGACAGTGAAAAACAGGACGCTTATGTTCTCCTGTCGGGAAATGTGGTGTTTGATGTTGTTTTGCAAGAAATGCACATGTTTTGAGATGTATAACGGGAAACACCAGTATAATGATTGGGATCCCGTCACATCATACAAAAGCTAGTCATAGGCTATTGTCGTGCATGCAACAGAGAAGAAGTCTTCACCACCATCTCTACCATTTAAATGCTGCTGAGTAGTTGTCGCCCACCCATCTACCTACCTGTCCATCGCCCTGCCTACTTACTTGCATGTCTTACATTCTCAAGTGGCGTATGAAGTTCCCTCATTGGCAAATTTTGCAGCAGGGATATGAGATAGGGGATATAAGGTCCTGGTGGGTGATGAGGTAAAGTTGGGTTTTGCACCACCTTCACAGACCATGCATTTTACTCAGAATAACTATTCATTGACTTAGACGATCCTTGTTCACTGATTACTCACTTCGCCGACAATAGGGTGGGAGTACTTCGGAAGCTGATAATGCACGAACGCTTTTCCGTGGAAGTCATCATGCAATAACCAAGTGTACTTAAAGTGAATAGTCAAAAATAAAGTAGAAATGCACATTCCCCACCACATCTTTGGTAGAAAGAAACTTCTCATCGCATAGGATTCCCGCAAATGTAGCACCGTGACACTTCCCTGAAGACAAGAGATGGCACAATACTGTGGCAGAATTTGTATTATCGACATGGAGAAGGACTGGATGGGTAGTGGTATGGCCCAGAGGCCATGTCGATGGGCGAAAGTACAAAGCTGCAGCCACAAGTGTGATGGAAACCAAAAGTGGGGATTAACAAATTTGCCAATTGCTACATAACACCCTCTCATTTTGTGCCTCGTCTTCGGCCCTTCCATTGGTCAACTACCGGCGTCCGCCATCCCACCATATTCGATGACGTAAGGAAAACACCCACAAGCCATCCACTCCAGGCATCAAAGTTGCGTGCAACAGAAGACGTATCTCACTACGTCACTCATTCCTCTTTGCAATTCTACAAAATCTGAATATTCATTCTGTTTGAGAACACTGTTGGAGAAAGGGGGATGTGCGTGTCATCACGTATGTCTACATCTAGTCACAGGAAGACTGGCCTAAAGGAAGAGCCATTTAAAAGGGGCTGGGTGAAGAAAGAGTTCCGTTAAAACAATGTTTTTCACTTACTCCTGCTCGTTACTTTGTTGTCGCTTCAGTGCTGGCCAGCCATACCCACCTGGTTTCTACCCAGCTAGTGGAAAGTTAAGTGAGGTACCGCATTTTGCCTTATAGGATATCTATATGCAGGTGTCGCAGACAGCCCTGTAAGAGATTTTCCCAAATAGCTGATGGTCAGTGCCGCCTCAGTGGTTCATGGCTTTTTTACGCAGCACAAAACTGGGGCAGTTACCGAAGGTGGGTGTCATTTTCTACCACTCTGTTGGGCGAGGTCACAGACTCTCCCATTCGCAGCATATGCTCGCCTTCCATCAAATTAAGGTTTGGCATTCAGTAATAAAAATGCGGGCATTTGTTCTTCAAGATCGACCTGGCTATGCTCTGTAGCCAACGCAGCACCCCATGACTTACCTGAAGACGAAATAAGGCACAGAACTGGGGCAGAATATGTATTATCGGGGTACAAGAGGGCTAGATGTCTCCTGGCATGCCTGGAGAGCATGCCACCCGACGAAAGTACAAAGGCAGTGTCTTGGATGCCCTCGAAGCCGAGACGAGGCGTTAAGCAAGCAATCAAAGTAATTCACAATAACAGACGGCGTAATGTACTCACAACTTATTAAGTAGCCCTACAATGTAAAATTGCTGATCATGTATTCAAGCTGACACAGTTTAGGGTTAAAGTCGAAGCCAGTTTTGATAACGCCAATCACATATCCGCATCCACATTCGAACATTCGCATTTATTTGGTGACATTGACTCAACATCCAATGGACAAGCTGTTTGAGAATGGAAACAAACTGAAGAATCTTAGCTTACGCCAGTTTTCCCACCATCCTAGTGCATTTCCTTTTTCAAGTGCGCAACACCTCGATCCACTCACCCTAGCATGTTGAAAACTCTGTCGGTTATAAGTAGTAGAATACGTTGATGTGGATGGAAGTACGAAGGTGTGCTATTTTTAGCAGTTAAAACCATGCATTATGGAAAAGTCAGGTGTAAATTTAGCAAAGGTGAAGCGTTTATAGAGAAATATTTAGGATGGAGGCCAAGGAACTAGAGACAACTTAAACTCTGCTCCATGTGCACATGTATTACACCTGGTTTGAGGAATATGCACTCCCTCGGAACTGTAAAGTTAGGTTATTTCAATCATTCAAGATTATAATGTGGCAAAGATCTATACACATGTGTAAGGGCTAGACAGCAATAGCACGTTTCTCAAACAACAAATGATTTAACCTACTCAAAACTTGACTCCTATGGGTTGGACAGGCACCTCAGCATTTGGTCGAATTTCATTTACATCTAAAACCATCTATGATTTAATTCTCAACAACATTCTATTCCACATTTGTGTAAGTGGCGGAATGCGCTTTTTAAAACAAATCGTAATGCCTTGCCAGAGTGGTAATCTAGGCAGTGGGTGGTTTTTCAAACAAATACTCAAATACAGCAATCGCGGCCACTCATTCTTCTCTTGTTCATCACCTTTGTTCTGTCATTGTATTGTTAAAATATTTTAGCAGGTGAACAATTGACCATTTCTGTTCCAGCCAGAGCAACTGCTATTTGTAAACTTCATGGTATGCAATTGCTTGTGATCTTCTTATTGCCCGAAAATTTTTTGGCCTGAACACACAATCAGGCTAATCATTTAACCAAAATAAAAGTGGTGGGGGCAAAACGCCAAAAGGCGAACAAGAGGAGCAGTGAAATTAGACATGGGTGAAGAATGCACTCGTCGTTGCAGCATAAAGAGCCAAAACTATGGAGGAATATGATGCCTATGTTTCGAGACCACTGACCACACAGATGGCAGTCGTCTCAGGAGTGGATGGAAGGCCTTCGTAAGGGTAAGATATCGAAGGCAAATTCACTATTGTCGTAGACTAAATAGCATTTTTGTTCACTTTTGGACACAAGTCAATCATATGGTGAGGACGGAGCATTGCATCTACCGTGGCATAGTGTGATGTGTTAAAGTCTCCCGTAATCATGGTTGGGTTCTCCACCTACATTGACTAGACGGTTGGTTAGTTGGTCCATCACCACACGATAAGGTGTTCAATATGCGAGTGGTGCCTACATAAAGTAACATTTGGACCTGGTAGGGAACGGCCGTAACTTACCCTCCTGTTTTGTGCATTCCCCCTTTACTAATAAGGAAGCACTGAAAGCTGGCGATTACGGATAATGTCAGGCTATGCAAGTGTGGATAAATAAAAACGGCAGATCAAGAGGTTAACCATTTTCCAACGAGGTGATTCTAGCATGAAGGCGCCGATGAAGAGATGAAAGTGGGAGGAGACACGGTTTACAGCATCAGCAAAACAATTGTCAAATCCACAGAGCACATCCTAATAGGCAACTTCCCTGAGTGGTTAGACGAATGTGCCAACTTCCTTGTGGTGTGCACCATTTCACACCTGGTATAGCATGGAAGAATGGAATGGCGAAGTGTTGAAGTAGATGCATAATTATTGCTAAATGCGCACACACATCTGCTGTCCACCAATGGATGAAGTAAGAATATTTTAAACTAAAAGGGGACTTCGCCGTTCATCTGTTTTCGCCAGAGTACTAGTCGAAATGGAAATGTTGCATGAAACCATCACAAGATGATAATGTGGTGCTTTTGGATTTGTCAAATTTAAGTGGAAAAGCACGACACCCACTACGTGCATGACAAAAAAGCTTCTTATGTTCGGGAATTCCCAAATAACACAAAAAAGGCCACTGTGCTCCTTATTCATTAATTGACCTTAAAATACCAAACCACTGATCATATATTCTAGTTGACAGGGTTCAAGGTTGTCGGCAAAGCCAACTCAGAACACACCAACCACATAATGTGTACACACGTAAGTATGTGAAGTTTGGAGGGTGACACCAATTCCAAATTTAATGTGTAAGTTGATTAAAATTGGAAATAAACTAACGAATTCTAATTTATTTTCCAGCCCAAACTGGCCCCTTAGCAAATGCACCACCCGAATTTTGTAGTGGTGTTTGATACTTTGGCTTACGTGGTGGCATTCCTTTGAAGCGACGTTTACAACCCCTGTCGAAGTTGAGGATAACAGTGCATGGGAAGTCAGTCGCAGGTGGAATCGAGGCTTCAATTCATCAAGCGCGGTAGGTTGCTACACACTTCGTTGACCCATTGTTCGCTTCTTTGTCGCAAATAGCCTGATGTCAATCGGTTTGGGAGGGGGTGCGGCCGTAGGCAGCAATGAGTGGGATAGGCCACTGCCGACTTTATTTGACACCCAGAGGAATGCAGCGGTCCTGCTCATATCATAACAAACTCAGTCACAAGTAAATCTACTTATCAGAAAATCCCTATCAGGTTGTGTGGACAAGAAGCAGTGCACCTAACTTTCTGCAAGTAGGTAGATGCGAGAGGACAGTCGTTGAATAAAGGGTGAAGCCGAAGTTGCAACTGCAATACGCTGCAACCTCAAAGCTCATTGGACTGTCGTGGCTCGTAGGCGTGGAAGCCTGGCCTTTCCGGTGTAATTTTTACAAAGTGTTGTTGTTTATTCCAACAGTTGGCAGGATGGAGTGGGCCAATCAGAAGACCAGTAACGCTACCCAGAAGACGATGACCTCTAACGAACCCGTATTTGTCAAGATGGCAACACCTGGAGAAGCAAAGCCATGGGGACCACTTGGCAGCACCTCATCATTCTCATCTGTAGGCTGTGTTGAGTATTTCGTTATATGCGTCGAGTTGTTGCTGTTATCTCCACTCAAGTTGGTGCCCATGACTCAATGGTGTCACTGAATTTAGGATAGGGCAATGATCTGTGCTGCTGATTTGCGTGAATCAAGAAATGACATGTTTGACAGCACAGTGGGGCAATAAGAACAAATTTCTGCTTTCAAATCCATGGGTTTCTAGTGCAGGTGAGGAATGAATTTCAGTTATATATTTTAAGGAAAATGAAAGATTCACTTTCATGGTTTGTGTTGTGTGAGTGTCCTTTTCCAGTAGCTCTAGGCTGGAAAATTTATTACCCGTGATGGAAGAGAAACAGGATTGGCACTGGTAATCGCGTCACAAAGGTTTGTTTCCACCGATAATTATGAGGGAAGATTGACTTCAGGATTGAAACCTCTAGTGACTGTTTGATTTCGCATTACGTTCTCTCACACAGCGAGGGATTCAGCCGTTCTGACAATCGTGCCTTCAGTAAAGTGGTATTCAGTGATCTGTTTCACCGAATCCATTTCACATGCATTGCTACCCCATGGCCTTTGAATGTCGCCCTCCTTTTATAACTCAAAGGGAGCAATTACAACTGCACACACCACAATTATGGAGTATTTTGCTATCAGCAGCGTGAAGCACACGCTAAGTTAAATGCAAGGACAGTCAAAAAGTGTGCAGCCCATTAACCGCTTAAGGCATCATTCTGTTAACCAAGTCGTACAGCAGGTTACGCCCTCATCTGTGCCGACTAAATTTCTCACATGCATGAGGAGGGATTCGTCTGAGATCACCATCGTTCAAGTAGTGACGTCGATTCCCCACATCACACATCCCATTGTTGAGTTCAATGAGGTGAGGGATGATGGTTACGATATCGGGCCACACTGGAATGGGGTGTCGAACTGTAGTGCTGGTGCCTGCATGCAGCCCCAACATCCACACGCTTTTCGGAAGTATAAAGCGTAACCACGATGGTGGCTGCAAAAAACGAGCCCTGGCACTACTGTTGTCTTGCAGAAATGGCAATCCTGCAGCCTTTGTGAATGCAGTCTAGTCGCATTCAAATATGCTATCTAATGCCTTTTAGTAAGGAGTAATTACATCATTTTAACAGAGATGTGAGACAGCTCTCTTCCAAAGTCTAAGGTAATAGAGCACCACAATGTGAATTGGATGCTGCACACAGCCATGTCGTGACATTAATTTTGCAAAGAAGCTTTCAAAGATCCACATGCCAAATTCCAAGCTCTGTTTGCACTCATTAGGTGTTTGTTTATCCCTAGAACATTCGTAAGCCCATTCCTGCCCCAACAAACTAGTCATTACATGCTACGTCGACGTTAACAAGAGACTGGGTACATTCGACCATGTACAAAAATATGACTGACTAATATGGACCCACCTTCTACTTCGATGTTGACAGTCAAAATAGCAGGCGATGATACAAATGGAATCCACTTGCTACCGCCACCCCCTCCCCCCACTCAATCCACCAATGCTGGTGACGTGGGCTTCTACACGATCCCACCCAGATGCAAAGCAAACACAACAGTCTGAGTAAAAAGTAAATTACTAACAAATCACATACTCAGGGATGAAATAACAAAGTGGTTGTTGTCAGTGAAAGTAACAACTGAGTAGGAAAATTCTTCTCTTTCTTCTTCTTCTTCTTCATACTTGGAATAGCTTTGACTCTGGCGACAAGACAAGGAGACGACAATGATGGAGGGAGATAAAGTGGGGTAGAAATGCGGAAACAGAGAAAGGTGCGTGCAACCTACGAAGATGTGGGGAAATCCCACTGCGCCACCACAGCCAACCTGAAAGCACGAAAGGTGTGGTGACAATGATGGTGACGAGAGCAACAGCGACAGCGATGCTGTTCAGTTATACCAAAAAAGGTGGCCATTCATCCATTCATTTACTTATTTATTCATACACAAGAATAATTTAACTGATGAGTAGACAATAAATTGGAAGCCGCCTCATCATAATCCAAGGAATCATGGCGATAGTGGGTCCTCATTACACTCCTGTCGTCTTCATTACAGCAGTTGATGTGAAGCAATAAGCCAATCGTAATTAGAAACGCGGCTGTCTGGAGTGCAACTACGTACGTCTCAAAGCATCAACCTCAAGACCTGATGGGATTGGCAATGCAACT
>NW_020170491.1:150503-181336 GCF_000524195.1 Echinococcus granulosus
TGGAGGCTGCCAGCATTGAGAAGGCTTGATGGATTCCTTCACATCTCCACTGAAATGCTCCTTTCACCAGGCGTTGTTGGTAAACAAACGAAGTTCATTGCAATAGGAGGTGGTCTGTCTGCATTCCAGCAGACGGCAGCCCACTCCCTTGACGCATCTCATGTTTGCGCTCCACTCCACTCTCGAACGGTGTGTGACGATCTTTCACACAACCTACGTGCATGGAGATGACGGTGACCTATCCTCCCCACCATGATGAGACAAGGTGCCTTGAGGATATGCGAAGCGGGTTTGCTAATCACCCAGATAATTACCGTGTCAGGCCTGTTTCATTAGCGATACTCAATGCCTGACATTCGCATTGCATAAGGCCTCGATATCCCACTTCACAAAGTGCCTAATCACAAGACAGTATTGGGTTAAATGTGGCAGCATGAAAGAATGACGTCATTTCAGTTATGCAACTCACAGCATCTAAGTTCACGTAAGAAATGACGACAGAAAATGGGAATTGAATCCACTCACTTGTCGTTGTGCGGAGGTCCAGGGCCCCAATAGAGATGAGAGCTGCCCCATCAGTTTAGGTTGGAACTGAAAAGCTAGTGGAATCATTCGCCACCCAGACCAACGATGGTTGCAATGAAGGGGTCCTAATCCTAGCAAAAGGTGTGAGTCGTCCTACTGGGCGCAAAAAGATTTTCCCTAGGTGGAGTTTTGCTGGAAGGATCTAAATGTGGGTAATATGCCAAACAATAACAGCAAAAAGGCAACAAAGCCAGACATAGCACTTCCTTCATGCACATTCAAAATTGGTAACCACATTCAGAAATCTAACCGTCGCCTACAGGACGCACCATGTTTCACAGTTGAATCCATTGCAGTAATCCATGAAAGCGAGAACCACATGTACATAAAATAACCTCATGTTTCTCTCTCTGTTGCAAAGCATCAAACAGCGAAAATGGCGAAATCGTGCCTTAACATGTTGATGAAGGAAAATTTGTAAATTTTGTGCGTGTAAATTTGAAGAGCTGCAACAAGATGAGGCAATTTCGACTCTCTCCACTTCGTTCACCACATGAGTAAACTGTACATGAACGCAATGAAGTAAATCAAGCAGACGAATACACCTAGCAAAATCCATTCTCCCATCACGTAGTTACGTAACTGATAGGTGAAAAAGGAGAAGATAATGCTAGAACTAGGTAATCGTCTTTCAACTAAGACGGTTGCAAGATTTTCTATTGGGGTCAAGACAAAGTAGATGATGTGTTCGAAAACCGCAGAATAGTGTACTGCTCCCAGGGCAATACGGTGAATGTCTCGAAACACACCCGCAAGCCAGAAGAGAGGTCGATCCCATGTTGACTTTCCATTAAGGCGAGAAGATATTTTATCTCAATACTCAACTCCACGTAATCACCTGATAGCGATCGGATAATTCAACAACGCGACTCACCTCAAGCTAGTAGACTTGCATCCCTGATTCAGTCTGTTGGCACCACCGTAGGTGCATGAATCTTCGACTTCTTGGTGAAAGTTAGGGTGCAGCGTGCTTCTTTGAATTTGCACTTCCAACTCCCTCTGTCTGCCACGACAAAGACTTCCACTTGCACTGCATTGCAATGGGGCCTGTAGCTCCGTCAAGGTCCACTATGGTGACCATCTTCGATGTGGCCCGCCTCGAGGGCTCTAATGAGCCTGACATTAGCCGGGCGTTGGGGTAACTTCACAATATCGTTACCGTCCAGGCGTTTACGACAATGCATTCTAGTATTTGCTCTAAGTAAAAGCAATATGCTATCACTGACCGCTTCCTTCGTCGACCATTGCAGCACCACCACTCAGTGTTATCGTGAGCAATGAGCAGGCTTCAAGGGAAGTTTAAAGATTTGTCATTAACACAGTCTATTTCTTATTTTAATTACCAGCACAAATACGAAATATGGCATGGTATTGCCTGATATGATCATGATATTCTATCATGCATGGTGTCACGACTCATCCCAGCCTACGCAAATGCATCAATGTTGTAAATAGCATAAAGTGTGTCAAGCAAGTCGGTTCAAGTCTCCACTGATTATGCGAATTAGCAACAAATTTGCAGGATGAGATTGATGAAAAGAAAACAATTGGAAAATTGGGGACTGTAAAACAGGAATATATCAGTTTAGGTGAGCGGTCATCAGGCGATTCCTACACACGCGCACACACTTCCCTCTGAAATGCACTCCAGCCCAACTCTATTAATTACAGTAAATCTACCCCATCGCATGCGTGATGATAGAGGGATTGCCCTCGACTACAAACCGTGGCTCAGAGAGCAGTGTTTGACCAGTCAGAATTGGACAATTAACAAAAGGTCACTTTATGAAATACTGACGAATGCCACCCCTTGACCGGAAGTAGCAACTAAACAACCAGGAGCATTCAATAACTCTGGCCGTCTCCCTCACCATCACTACAGGGCTCCACAAATGACAGCATGGAAGAAGACTCACCACAATAACCATCTGTGTCCAACATCGGGAAACGGGATCCAGTGAAAGCCAATACGTGGATAACCTCCAACGCGTCACATCTTTATAGATTGACAAAAAAACCAGGAGGCAGAAGTGCTCCATTTATTTGCATAGCACTGCACTCAATGCATATGCATGTATGAATTCAGAGCAAACTTAAAGCTGACTACCGATCAACAAATGCCTAACAGGTGCGCGTTGGGGTCAAACACTAACTAACGATGACAAGTCACAGTTTTACCAATTTAGCTATGACCAAAAAATGTATAAGAATCAATCGTTGGAGCAAATGGCAGATTCTCCACTTCAATTGTTTAAAAACGTTCCAAGCATCACATGGTCCCAAAAGTTGCCACAACAATTAGGTGCGCAAATCCTTACGTTAAATATGCTGTAAGTCTTTTCAAGAAAAACATGCTAAAATAAGTTTTTATCATTTGGCAATGTCGCAGCATTACCATCACATTAGGAATAAAGTCTGTGTTAATACAACACTCAGACTGTCATCGTTAATGCCTGAGCTCAGAAAGAAGAGCACGAAATTTCAAAAGGCAAAATAACACATGTATGTCCCAGCACTTACCAACGTGGGAGCAAACGACTTGCACACCCACTTGAATATGGCCCCACTACCTGTGCTGGAAATAACGAAACACCCAAATGAGTGAAAGTGTAGAGGCAGTAAAAGAGGCTAAAAATGTAACAACAAAATAGCCAAATCACACAGCAGGCACACGAAAGGATCGCAACTTAGAGCAGAAATGCTGTACTAGTGCTTAGCATGTAATTGTAGTTGATGAGTATTCCTTGTTGCAAAAAGGTCATTTACCAAAACTGCGTTAATAGTCTATTTGTTTTTGCATGAATTCACAAAAATCGAATCAGCTGCACACTATGGAATAATTTGCCTTCTTGTTTGAATGCGCCGACAAGTCAAATAACTCCTCGTGTGCGATACGGATATCGCTGGAGGGCTTGTGTCTGATGGGTTTCGTCATTTCGCTGTTGTTGCCACTAACGTTATTGCTCTCATAAATCGTCTTTTCCACATGACTTGTCCATGTTTGGTAAGTGGGCGAGTGTTAAGCTACAAGGTAATCGGAATTCTAATGTTATTGAATCTAGCTTAGAGCACTGTTGAAATTTATGATAGTTTTATGCGCGAAGGCGAATTCACCGTCCATTTGGCCGTTCCTGCTCGAGATTTCTTCCTTTGGAAGGTAGAGCATTGTCACTTTTTAGTCACTACATGCAGGGCTAGACCAGGTTCGATTCACCAATTGTGGCACTTTCTTCGTGCCATGAAGTATCTACAAGGCGTTGACGTAAGAGGCCTAATGTTTTGGGTAGAGGATTGTGGAATGTATATCACCACAACAATGTAATATTCGCAGTCGTCTAATATTGGCAAACGTACATTAGGAAATCGGAGAGCTTATCCCCCGAGAAAACCGTTTCCATTTCACCTTGAGGGTTTGGCTATGAGAAATATGGGACTGCAGAGATCTGATAACCGTGTATTGCAATTGACGAATTCGTCTGTGTTGAGCGAGGAGAAGAACTGACTTCTATCGATATCGGAGACTCTGGAGTGTTTAAATCGGACTCGCCTGTCCGCTCTGGCAGGGAGTAGCCGTCACCTGAACTTGTAGGAGTAGTCTCTTTTCTGTGGGTGGACTTTTGGGATCTGGAGGATCGGGAGTCCGCTTATGATGGGTAATGGAAGGCAATGTCTGCAAATATTGATGGGCGGATATGGGTGTGAGGAGCAGATAACGCGTAACTGCCCTTTTTGTTGGTGCATTTAGACAATCGCCAACGCGGATTGCCAAATGACAGCTTGCGCAGGGCAAAGGAACTTAGGGATCCTTAACTATGGAATAAGACTGTACTGCCTGCTCCATCCTGTCTGCCAATTTTGGGAGTTGGCGGATGTGTCTTTGTGACACCCTGGGTGGTGCTTTTCCATTTTGAGGAGTGTGACGAGGGTCCTGCGAGTCTCACCCTGCATCTGCAATATTTCTGCAGAATTATGGACATTTATCGGTGGTTGACAATGGTGAAGGTCGGTTGTTGTGACCGTGGTGAAGACCTGAGGCAAGTATATATTGTATTATTTAATCATTACCATGGGGTCTGGGATTGTTAATTTGAATGGTATTGGAGGCTTTGGTACATCTTCAGAAGTAAAGCGGTTAAGTACCACAAGTTAGAGTGGGAGATGACACTGAAGTTGTTTTGAAGTTGACCGCAAAGTGTTGTCAGCTGTTTGTATTGTCGAAGGGCCTCGGGAAATGACGGTATTTGTGATCTATGATGGTTCGGTCGAATTTTTGGAATAGGTATGGCTATGAAGTAACATGTTAGGGGCTATGGCGGCAGTGTACCGAGATGCAGTGGTGGCCTTTAGATTATTGTCAGATGGAATGTTACTGATGTCTGTGCGCGCCTATTCCTAGGTCATTAGTAGTATACACTGTGGGCTTAATTTTTCGATCTCGTGGGGTCGTTGCTCGAAGGGGCTTGTTGGGGATGTTGCACTTTGCGTGGTTTTGAGGTGGTGCGAGACGTTTTTAGTAGAGATGTTGGCTGATAGAATCGGCCTACTTCAGAGGAGAAATGGAAAAACACCTTGTAGTCCAGCTGCTTTGGTGACTGCATGTGGTTGGGGTTGTGGCGCTTAGGAACTAGAAGGCGGTGGCATTGTCGTTGAACACCCATGTGATTGCTTGAAAGTGAAGCAGTCGGCGTTCGTTCTTGAAGGTCTTCGAGTTGATGGTGAGGGGTGCATTGTCGGACTGGGCATGGTGTTTGAATTGCTACATGCATGCCACGCAGGTGGTGGTGGACGTGTGCAGCAGTAGATTCTTGGCAGGCAGCCATTTCAGTATTGGAATCGCAGCTGACCAAGGATGCAGGGTAGCGTCGTTGTTTTTGATGTCGCCGAGTTTGTGGTGTAGGGGCAGGTTGGTGCGTGTGGTACATTGAGATAGAGCATATCAAGCGCATGTATTTCTTCTCACCGATCAGGAAAAGTGAGGTGGATTCTGCGTTCGATACTGTTTGTGATTCTACTGTGGCACTTGGGTGTAGATGTTCGGCCACATCAACCAGGTATCCTGTGGAGGAGTATGCGAGGTCTAGCCCGGTAAAACATTTGTCTATTTGGGTAGTCTCCGTTGTGTGGTGTATTACTCTGTCTCATAAATGTTGCAGCAGCTTTATTATCATCTACCTTATTATCTTTGCCGGAGTATTAAGAGGTAGTGTCAGGAGTGGAAATTTGCCAGTACGTGCGTGGGGAAAGATGGTGTTGTTAAAGTATTGTATGGCAACCAGATTCATTGCGAAGGAAAGACTTGTGAGGTAGTTGAAGAGCGCCGATTTTACTTTGAGAATAGGGATTACTGCCTATCGTATTCATTCAACAGTGGATGCCTATGTGCAGTCGACAACGCTACATCTATTGGCTCACTTCGTCTCGCCGCTTTGTAACCTATGCATTCTTCAACCGCAGTCGCCACTCACTCTTCACCTTCACGATTCCCACAACGGTGTGAGGCCTGCAGTTGTACGTGGATCGTCAACACCGTGTGCGTGCTGGAACACCAGTCTGGTCTACTTGGCTGCTGTGCTCGAATACTTGGCTGTCGAGGTGCTGGAATTGGTGGGCATAGCGGCGCGTGACAGCAAGAAGACGAGCATCATAATTCGTCGTCAGCTGCAGTTGGCCATCCGCAACGACAAGGAGTTGAACAAGCTGTTGGGTGGTGCCACCATATTGGAGTGTGGTGTGCTGCCCAACATCTGGGCGGTGCTGGTGCTCAAGAAGACGGAGAAGTCGGTGGCCAGCAAAGAGTTGGTCGGCCAAGTGCTTGACAGGCTGCCTGACTGACTCACTGTCTGCAGCCGTGAGCATGCCAACGGCCCTCTTGAAGGCTACCACAAAGGGGATTGTTGACCTGCTGATGTGGTGATTGATTGATAACTGACTGATTTACCGGCTTCCCATTCGCTTTTCATTGTTGTCTGTGTGAGCGGTTATTTGGTATATTGGTTGTCTTTTCTGCCTTGGGTGGTGTTAGGAATGCGAATATTGGTGCGATGTCCTCTATGAGTTCTGGTTTTGTCGCGAACTACGTTGGTGTGGGTGTGGTTAGTTTAGAGGAGAGTCAGTGTTGTGAGATTGGGGAAAGCAGACGCGAAATGTGTCACTTTGTCAGCTACTTCATCGTTGGGCTTGTTTACACAAGGTGCGCCTTAACACAAGTGGTGTAAGCGATTAATGTGGCTCAGCTTGGCATCGTTAGCGAGGAATGGGATGAGAATAATAGTCGATGGGGTGGAGGGATCGTCCGAGTTGAGAATGGGAAGATTGTAAGTGGGTAGTACTTGATTTCTGGCAGGTTGGGACTGGTGCAAGGTGTTGGGCAATGCCTTGGGTTTCAGATATGAGACAAGTAGCAATAATTTCATTTTTCCATCATCCTAACCGTCAAGTAATCGTACCGCATTTCAAGAATTTCGTCTCCTATTAGTTGTGTGCGCTGTTGAGTATGTTGCAGTGCGACTAGTTAATTTGTCGCGCTATAAGTTCCACCACTTTAGGCAAAGCTGACCTAACTTCTCTTTTTGTAAGGTAAGAACATGAAGTTATTCCAGGCACTGGGGATGAACGGTTTCGAAGGCATGAAGGAGGGAAAGGAGGCCTAACGTGTAAGGCTACTTTGTCCATCTGTTCACCTGTCTGTGTGTTTGGATGTGTCTTTAGGAAGATTGTTTCTCGAAACCAGTGGTTTTCGGAGATGAAATTGTTTCAGATTACTCAATGCATTCCCCCTTTTCATGATAGTGGTTAACTCTGTCACAACGTGCCACTTAAATCGTCAATCATGAGAGTCGAAACACTTTTCTCATCAAAAGGGGAGACTTCCGTGACCTTTGCTGCCGACTTGCTGTTGCACATATTTTCCCCAACGTGTGACCCTCAGTCCAGCAGAAGTCGAGAAGTTCGTTAACGTTCACGTTGAAGTGGGCACTACTGAAGCCACGAGGGGGAGGGCAGGGCAGGCGAGGGGAGTGGAGGGAAGGGGACGAAGGCAACAACTGGTGACATCTTTGAAGGATTTCTGTTTCCATATAATTTCGAAAACACTGAACAATTTTACATGAAACAGCTAGTAAACTGTTATCACCATTCTTTAAGTGACGCTGACAGTTATCAATGGAGTTGATCTCGAGGTTTCCATGTCACTTGCACGCAAATGTGAAGAGGCAATTTAATGAAATAAAAAGCAGTAAACATGCACCGGTTGTAACACCAGTTGCTTGCTCTAAGTTGCATAATTTGTAAGAGATAAGTAGGCCCACAAATTTTTGCATAAATTGCACTTGCAATTTGACAATCAGCTGTCAGCCGCAGGTCACTGATTTTCAAATGTTGAAGCAATCGATGCACACCAAGTCACGATTCGGTCACAAACTCGCGCTCACAATTGAAATGCTGAAGGACGTTGTCTGCCATCCTGCGTTTTTTCTGTTAGCCTACTTGGAACACATCGTGTTTAGTCAATCACGCGGATTTGAACTCTGCGTTTGTTGTGTAGTCTGGACGGTGACAGACGTTGCATCTAGTTTGATGAAAGGCAGGCGCTATAATTCACTTTCAGGAAATGCATTTTTACCATTAATAACATGTAAATTGTCAAAATAGAAGCTGTCACAAAGTAGTTCAGACCGATGATTATGTGGAAGAAGAGGACTCCACGGAAACATTTGATATGCAGTTTATCGGATTCCAGCAGTCGCTTAATTTTGTATTGCCTAGAAGCACTTAAATGTGGACATTATGATTCCAAACCTCGGTAGGGGAAGAATGGGATGGAGCTGCTGGTACAGGTAATGCAACAGCCGAAATTTCTTGTGAATGTGAGTGAGAAGAAAGAGGCGAGAATTGGGCAATTAAGATTGGCACGGTAAAAAAGTAGAAGAAGGTAAGCAAAGAGCAAGAAAGAGGAGGAGAATAGCAGAATGGAGAGAGAGGTGCAGGAGGAAGAAATGAACAATGTGAAAGTGGATTCCTTAGGTGTGATGGCAAAGACGTCCCATGAAAGGAGTCGTGGGAGACGAAGACGTATCAGGGCTGGAGATGTTAAACTTGAAGCAAATCTACGCAGACAGTGACACCACCAACACCAATACTGAATGGTTGGTTCCAACATTCGCAGATTTGAGGGAGTGCTGGATTCCAACGTCACGATAAACGTCAATTATAAAAACACGCAATACCTCCTCCACGTTTCTACTGGCTGAATGGACCTTAGCTGGCTACACGAACAGAACCACAATGAAAGTTGCAAGGAGGAGTAAACAAAAAGCAGTATTCCTATGCATCTAATTCTCTTTTGTCTTTTTCGAATGACTTTGCCGATAAATCCTTCTTCTTGAGTTTAGGCTCGGTACCCTCGTCAAATAGCCTAGTTTGTTCTAAAAGATCTACCAGCGCTTCTAACCAAAGTGGTCACTACCTGAACGCAGAGGAATGGCCGAGGTGAATGAGTGGATTTGAGGTCAAAAGCTTTCCTGCGTGCACTGTAATTCAATGAAGGACATTGCTGGTTGGTGGGTGGTGTTTGAACTGTGGACTACTTTGCGATAATCGGCGCCGGAGGTTGACCAGGAGAAACACCCGAAGATGACACTAAAAATAAGAGTCGGCTTTTGCAGCAATTTGGTCTTGTATCTAAATCCGTGTTTAACAATGTCGGTTTTTCAATCTATGTAGTTTGTGCTTGAACCCTGAGGTATGGCCTTTGGACCGTAATACTAGACCTTAAGTTGTTCCGTACATTGGTAAAATATGTCCCATAGTAGTTCTTTGACCTAATACGTTTCCATTGGATCCGCCAGGTCCGAAAAATAATAAGCACTGAGTAATTTGAGTGACAGAATCAAGACAGAGAAATCTGATAGAGCTCAAATTTGGTGAACACAGAAAACACATCTTTGCTATTAGAGCATTTGTTTCCTTTTTTCCCTAAAATAAACCCTGTACAAATAATAAGTGTGGAATCCTCTGCTTTAGGCAATACCATGACCTGCATTAATTCTTCTTTGGTTTAGTACATTTTCACATAAAACCTGACCTTCCAAAAGTCCAGTTAATTTTACTAGGCAAATATGAAATCAACATAAAGTAACTAGCGATTGCATTGGTATTGTCACGCCTTCAATAACTATTCATAAAATAAAGCCTTTTTCGGTAAAGAGTACTGCATTTAACATTTTTTAGTTTTGTTTTGTTGCTTCCGCGTCCTCAAACAGATTCACTATATTTTTAAATGTTGTTCTCTGTTATTGCGTTCATTTGGTTTTATTACTGTTCGTTGTAATCCATGATTTTAATATCCTATATTTGTTCTAACTATAGTTACTTTATCAAAACGCCTAGATAAGCCACTCATGTGGGGTAACTTCGTAAATTTTCAAGTTTTTACTTTCTTTCTTATTTATGTTCTTCTTTTACTTCTAGGCAAAAAATTTCGGAATGCAATGAACACTGATACCTTTGAAAAACACGAGTTTATCACTTATCAAGTATGCTCTTCTTCGTGGGGTATATTGCAGGAATAGCTTGTTTCCTTTTAAAATATGTCAAATATGTTTGACAGTGAAGTACACCGTCACTTTTTCGTTATTTTCCCAAAATTTCTTTATTGGAAGTGGTTTTATTAGTGCTACTCTGCTTTTTCTGTTATTACAGAAATTCGGGCGCTTCAGCAAAAAAAGATATTTACGAAATGGATTAATGCGCAGTTAGAGCTAGCCGATGAAATGGCCTATCAGGAGCCATTTATTAGCAGCTACCTAAACAGCGGCATCAGTGCTGAAAATATTGAGGCTCGTCTTGCCCTAATCTTTAAAGGCGGTGAGTCGCTCTACAGAGTAAAGGACCTGTACAGTGATCTTTCTGATGGAAGGATACTTTTACGTCTTTTGGAGTTCTTCACTGGTAGAAAAGTAAGTCTGAGTTCTTAGCAAGTCAAGCGATATTGTCTGCTTCATGTATGCTGTTTCCTATTTTACTGTAAATTCTTAGTTTATTACCATTGGTTTTAACATCACTTTAATTTCCTTACAGCTCTATATATTTAAGCTAATTGCCTTCACATTAAAGGAAAGCGCGAAATGTTTCTTAAAAGCAAAGAATTTTCTAGCCATGTCAGAAGAACATTGCCTGACAGTAATCCGCATTTTTTAAGAGAGGCCAAAAATTAGGAACATTAGTTTTTAACAAAATACATCTCTTTATAGATAGCTTGCTAACTTATGTTTGATCTTATTTAAAGGCTTTTCGGGGTGTATAGCAGGATGCATTTTTGTGATGTGCAGGTGAAAATCAACGTGTTTTTTTAATTCTCCTGGCTTTTATTTGTAAACACCACCTGAAGTGGCAAGATTCATCACTCTTTGAATTTTATCATCACACATCTGCAAATGATGTTTATAACTTCTCCAATTTATTTGTAAGAATATGATAAGTTTGTCTTTTTAAAATTCTTTTGATAAAAGTAGGTGTCAGGTTTTGTTGCCTTGGAAATGAATAATGAATTGATGTACGCTTGTACGCCTGTAATTATGCAATACGCTCTCCTGGCTTCACCCCACATTCTGCTTTTAGACCCTTCCCCTTTTAAATAACTTTTACAATTCACAGTCATGCGTGATCAATCATAACTTTCAAGTTGTCGATTGTGCCATTTGGCACTGTCCACACTTACCGGGGCAATTTATATTATTTACCCCCCAGACGGCAAGGGTAGGGAAATTGATAAGTCAACACCCTGTCACGGAATTAAAACGCGGTGGGATTATGCACCTAATGTTAGAAGTACCTCTAATTTTGTTGCTTTCGAGCAGAAATTAATTATATTACACGTCATAAATCATAAATTATGAGGTGGCTTTAGAAATAAAGTGGTATAGTTTTTGGCAAAGCCTGCTACAATAACTTATTATAATTTACTAAGACATGAAAAATGGAGGCGCGAGGAAATGCAGCAGTCACTGAGTACTTGACGTGGGTAATATTGACAGAGGGTTTTAATGAAAAATAAGCTAAACGGATTAGTGGCGATAGTGAAGCACCCAGCAGTGCCTCTCACTCATACGAATGTCCTAATATTAAATATGGGAAAATACGTGTCATCACTGAAGAGCACTAATGACTGGGTGTCATAACGCCTCAGTGGGGTTTGAGGTGCTACCGTGATTCCACCGTTAAGGAAGGATTGGAAAAATTCTTTCCACAATAGTGAATACTAATTGAGGGTGGTTTTTACCCCTAAACTGAAGAGCATTTTTATGTATACATTGATTTGTAAAATACTCTTTCAAAATACATTGAATTTCGTCTAAGTTTTATTTTACTTCTGAGCATAAGGCAATTTTTATAACTAGATAAACAGAATTTTTTCCAAAGGCAATTCCTCCCGACCACTGCTACAGTTAATCCGCATAACTTTTGGCCACAATGATTGGCTAAGTTCCATTTATGTACCTTAATAAACAAGTTTTTACCGAAAAGTCTTAAGACGCATTTTGCTCCTTGGTAGATCACGCTGTCTCGCGGGACAATGCGTGTTCACTCACTGGAGAATGTTAGCAAAGCCCTAGATCAAATGAAACAGATGAACATACCTGCAGAGAATATCGGACCCATTGACATAGTGGATGGAAATGCCCACCTCATCCTTGGTCTCATCTGGACCTTCATTCTCAACTTTCAGGTATGTCAGCGTCGCATATAGCACACATTAACGGTCCATTGCAGAGGGAAAATTCGTCCAATTTCTCCCTCAAATTAGATACCTTTTAATTGTGGATCCTCTTAAACATCGGTAAATTGGTCTTATTTGATCCTATCAATGAGGTGCTAATCAGCCTCCCCAACCCTGTCAGTTTTTGAGGGTTGAGGTTAAAAATTTCTCAGGTGTAACCCCAGAATGGGGAAAATAAGACGTTACAATATTCTCATTGTTGTGTGCGTGGGAGCTTTGCTTTGAGATATATAGCACAAAGTTTTCAAGTGACTGGCTATGTGGTGTCTGCACGCGAATAGCATAATTCATTACTGACTTTTAAATTGGTTTGGTCTTCAATACCAAATAATTTTTTGAAAAGAAAATAAAGTTTTCACATAATTAGAAGGAAATTTCCCCATATGCAGTGGAATCTTGGAAGATATCTCGAGAAATGGATTTGTGTTTCGTCAGATTTATCATCACCCCTTGATCTTTGAATCGAAGTCTAACGAAACGGAGTTATTTTTAGTCATGTAAATGTTGCAGTTGTAAGGCGTTTTGCCCAAAAAAGGTACTAAGAAAGGGTTTAACGCCTAATCACTTTCCAGTTCTATTGGGCTTGTAGAGCTCTATGGCATGTCAAACACGAAGATATAGTAAGAATCATCAGTTGGCGGCTTGGCATCTGGAGAATAGGTCTTTTGTCTCACCCTCATTTTGGAATCCAAATTATGCTGCCGGGTTGCACGGTGATGTATGACTTTGCACTGCCTAGGAAGCATAGGAACCTCTCTCCACTGATTGACTAGTCATGGCTGTTCTTAATGAGGCATCCCTTCAAGGAGAACAGGTAAGCAGATATGTCGATCTCAGGTTTGATCTTCTGCCAAAAATGCATAGTGATCAATTTTGATGATGACTTGGTGCTTGCGCCTCAGTGGCGCAAACTATTTGGATGGAAGCACTTACATCTCTGCTCCTGTAAAGTGCTTAAATAAAAGGCATTTTTCATGGCAAGTTAGCCAATCTGTTAAAAGGCTTCCTTTTTACCGCGACACACTTAGAAAAGTATCTCAAATGGATCGGGAGCCTCTTATGACATCGGCTAATGTGTAGAGACTTGCTCAATGAAAGCGAGAACCAGTTGTGACGTCACTCAGGCCAAACATCGCTGATTGTGTTTATTAGCAAGTTATTCTCCAATCATTCAAGATTTCACCGGGGGTTCTGGGTCTTCTTAAAAGGCGATGCATCCTCCTCGGGCCTATCGCTTCCATTTCTGAACGGTTAGCTGGGTTGCAGCACAATGTACCTTCTCCAAGTAGATGAGGAACGGGGCCACCTAAATCTCTCACATTTATGCAGACGACTCCAACTTTACTCATACGAAGCAGACAAGGTGGGGTCACATGCACTGGGTTGAACCAACACTTGAAGGTAAGAGAGTGGGTTATAAACAGGGTTAAAGTGTAGAGGGAGAGGAGGTGAAAGACAGCACAGCAGGTAACACCGTACCGGTAGACCGACACATTTCCAGCCTTCAAGAGTCCCTTATCCTCGGAGGTGAGCCCTACCAAAAATCATAACAATATTTCCACCCATCCGTTTTATTTTCTCATTTTGTCATCTAGACATCCAGCATCTTTCAAAATACTCCAATTCTTAATTTTCCTGACTTTGACCTTCAAAAGATTTTCGACCAAATTATCGAGCGATTGCCGTTTGACAAGTCTTACAAAGTATTTTAAGGCAAATGGGAACCCTCTGAATTTGCAGGGGAATTTTAAATTTCAAAGTATTGCAGACGCAAAGCACAAAATTTTCCCTTTATTGCCTCAACCCTGACCGTGCATATTTACTGCCTCTGTGAAATGGCATGAAGTTTATATCTTCTCCCTGGAGAAACGAACAGACAAGAGTCAGGATTTCTTCTCAGAAGAGCAAAATTGCTAGAAAAACGGTGCATGAAACTTTGAAATACCAAAGGCTTCTAGTTTGATTCGTTGTAATTCTTGCGTTGTTTGTTTTTCTTTTCGTCTTTCCTTTATCTCTTTACTTCCTGCGTAGCTTCCTCGTCTATCCTTCACCCATCACCTGCAGCAGGAGTCACCGGTTGAGATGAAAAATGCACTTCTTCGATGGTGTCAATTGAAGACGGCTCTCTATCCGCAGGTTCGAAAGAAGACTCATCAAACATAGTCCTGCAAATTTTTTGCTCGCACTTCTTAATTAACCAAAAAATGTTTTCTTCGGGAGAAATTTAGCCACGAAATAGGAAGGAATTTCGGGTGAGAGATGAGTGCGTCGGGATGCCACTTTTCCCTAGATTAGGCCTGACTGACAGTTAGCGTAGGTGTTTTCAAAATAACGCTTTTTTAGGTTTGCTTTTAAGATAGTTGATATTTATAAAAAAAACCACATCCGGAGGAAATTTGCATGCCTCTTCCTGTAGTGAATTTTATCAGACCCATAAAAATTTTTGCCCCAGAGACAAGGAAGCTGAGGCGAGTTGTAGAATTTGTCCAGTTGGGAGAGAGAGAATGGTGAAATTTTGATCTGAACGGGGTATAGGCTAAAGCCGTTGGTTGTAATTACTCCAGGAAGAACTCCTTCTATCTGGGAGCTACATCAACTCAACAGAAATAGTTACGACGATAGATTTAAGGAAGGAGAATGGAGGCTTTTGATCCGGTTTGGTTTGCACATTATTAAAATTACAAATTACACTACTGGTGAAGAAAAATTGCACGAACAAATTATGCGCTTCTGAAATATATAAATTGGCCAGCTATTCAGAAGTTATTTAAACTGACTGCTTTCAGTTCGTGCGATACTATCTCTCTCGACCCCTACCCCTCTCTCTTTTCCTTCCTGTTCAGCAAACTAAATATTTATGTTGTAGGCGACCTTTAAATTTTTAAAAGCCTAAAATGGTCTTAAGTAAATTGCTAAATTCTTTTTATGTTATAAACCTACGAAGTACAGCTCTGCTTCTGGTAAATCTCTGCAAGTAATTATGAGAACCACCTCCCCACTCTTCTTACAGATAATCCAAATATCTTGTCACATTGCTTTATTTTATCCCTTTCTTCCTTAAAAAGCAGTTTTTACATTGAGGGGAGATTTGGTCCATAAAACCATTAGTACTGGGTGGTAGCTATGGGTAGAATCGTGTTGGAGGAATGCCTCCTTACCCCTAGGTAATTGCGTGTCTCGAAACACCTTCCTCCGCGTATGCCTATTGGGTATTCGATGATCATATCCGTGTGCTCACCTTTCTTAAAACACTTTTGACATTAACCCGTGCAATAAACTCATCATAGGGGAAGAGGCATGAATATAAAATTCAGTTTATAAGTTTGTTTATTTTCTCAACTTCTTAACGAAAAATGAAGAAAATGAAGGAAAGTCAAAAGGAGGACTGTTGTCGGTACCGGCCTTTAATATTTGGTTGGTCTTTAGATCAACATCATCAATTTCACCTCCAGTTGGAAGGATGGTCTGGCAATGTGCGCCCTTCTGCATCGTTACCGGCCCTATCTCATTGATTTTACTGCTCTTGCGTCAACGACTACATCGCCGATAAGACGTCTCTCAGAGGCTTTCGCTTTGGCCAAACAGGCCTTTCGAATACCCACTGTCGTCAATCCAGCTGACTTTATTGCGTGTAGTAATGATGAGCGTTGTGTGGTGGCTATAGTGGCCACTTGGTATTATCGGTTGAACGAGGACCAAGTGTTTAAAAAATCTGCTTCGCGTCTGGCTGTAGTGCTCGATAGAGTGGTCACATCTGAACGGAGAATGATGGCATATGTGAGGGAGGTCTATGACCTTCGAAGGTGGATGAAAACAAATTTTCGATATCTCGTGGAACTGAGCAAATTTAAAGATATCCAGCTCATCTCCAGTAAGCTTGCCCTATGGCGAGAAAATGAGAAAGAAAAGAAAGTAGAGGAAATGGGACAGATTGAGGTGAGATTTTGGCTAATTTTCTTCACATGGATTAAATGGGTTGACTAAGTCATTCCACGTGCACAAATTCTTTGTTTATCTCTGTCCAGGCTAGCTATTTTTTATCTACTTGGGCACTTATTAGGCACTTTGTGAACTAAATACGGACAAGATGGAGGGTGGAAATATGAGGCACAAGGGATAGAAATGCACATTTGGAGGTAGATTTAAGATTTTCTGCCTTTGGAATAAAACAGGTTTTATAAAAAGAAATAAACACAAGTTCACCACTTGGACATATTGCAGACTGGAACTACTTAATTGTTAAATAAGTAGACAACCCTTTGAAAAATTTTGCGCTCTATAATAAACACCTACCAATTGAGGGTCATAAAAAATTCCGCCATTTTTTGGCTCTTGAATGCAAATTTTGTTGTTCTGCGCGAACGCAAGTAAAAAAGGGAACAAACCCAAGCAGTTATTTTGCATTTTCAGTTTGCCTGGTTGCATTTAAGAACGCAAAATCTTACCTGGGGATATTGTTCACCCCCTCCGCCACCGGGATTTGACTATCCTACAATTTATAAGACCTGGGCACAATTCGATGAAGCTGAAATGGCATGCATGGAACAAATCCGTCAAGGCCTGGAAATACAGGTAGCTCGCACTTTTCCCTTCTCTGTCAATTATGGCGTCATGGCAGCAACGTTACTTTTGAGTGGTGATACATCCCTTTAAAGTAAGACAGCTTTTCAGAATAATTTCAAAGCTTTTTCTTTCGAAAAGCCTCTGTGAATGTTAAGGTCGTGAGTAACTAATGACCAAATGTACACAATTAGAGGTAAATAAATGCCAAAATAGGTAATTTTATTATAATTTCATTTTTGTTTAATTTTAGTCTCAGAAGAGGCAAATGTTGGAAAAATTTTACAAAAAGGCTAAACTTCATAAGCTCTGGCTCCTTGAATGTGACCACCTGCTTGACTTGGCAACCCAAACTGACTCTCGTTGCGTTCAAACTAACCTTCGGTCCTGGCAAAGCGAAGCTCAGATTTCCGCAAAATTGCTTAGCCAACAAAGATCTCTCATTCAGAGGGATTTTCAGAGGAACGCAGCAATGATTGCGGATGCGGAGGCGCATCACAACCAAAAAATGCAAATACTACTCAGCCTAAGACCTGATGATGATATTTTTCGTCAAATCCGCAAACTTTGGGGGTTGTTAACGGAAAAATTCCACCGAAGAGAGGTGTCTTTGTTAAAACGACTCAGCTGCCTGGATGAACTTCTCGAATTGGCAAGCCTTACAGAGGAGATGGAGATAATTTGGATGCATTTGATGCATCAAAGTCCCACTGAAAATAGCCTCTCTATTTGGGAGAGCAAAATCAATGCTGCAGCTAAAAAGGTGTCAAATCTGTCACTGGGTCGGCGTTTTATCGCCCAGACGAAGAGCGAGAGCATTATCAGTTGCTGTTATGCCCGATTTTGGGGTATCAATTGGGCCATCTGGTGCATTCTATTGTGTTATAAAAATTTTTTCTGCGAAATCGCAAAAAGTGCCGCTTTGTATCGCAAAATCTGTAAAAATTTAACCACCACCAAGGTGAGATTTGCCTACATTATTCATAGTCCATTTTTACTCACACAAAAAGATAAATCTTGACATTTTTAAGGAATAAAGTAAGGAAATGTGCTTTTCTTTTTGTAGGACCAGATGGAACATATTCGTGCCTTATCAGTGTTGATAGAACAAGCACAAATCAGTGTGTTTAACAACGAATGCCTCGATTCCCTTGTCTCCATCCGAAATAAAGTGAGACTTCTTATCCACGAGGTTGACCGCCAAACTGCTGAACGCAGTCCTCCCACTCACTACACTGACAATGGAGTGCCACGAAATCAATACCAAAATGCCAGGCATTCGCAACAGTCAACAAAATTGTCAAAGTCATTGTTAATCAGGAGATGTAGAAGCCTCGAGACTAGACCAGAAGGCCTGATTGATTGTGGATCACGGAGGATTCAACGGAATGCCACTGTGGTACGAATTCACCAAGAATTCCAGCTACGTCATTTAATAGGCCTGGATGTTATACGACAGTTGAAGGCAGGTATTCAAGAGAAGTTGGCCCTGCAAAATATCGAATTGGAAGGGAAGAGAGCAATGCTCTACGCGGAGACAGAGAAGCTGCATCGAGAACTATCCACTCTTAAGATGGTAGTGGATCTTCTCACCTTCATACCACAAATTCAGGTCGAGGCTAATGAGATAACTGAGTGGATTCATCACAAATTGGCCTACTTTATGGAATCTCCCATTCCAGACGTTTTGACAGAGCTATTGGACGGCCTTGATGTGGCAAGCGAGTGCTGGTGGGAGGGTCTCCTTCGCATGGACACGGTATTCTCGAAACGCTTGCACATTGAATCAAGAATTAAACAAAAATGTGTGGTATGTTGCTTCCCGATTCAGTTTGGCCTTTTCCCCTCCATGAGTGCAAAGTATAGAGGTAGAGAGAGTTCAAATTAAGCAAGGAAAATCTTCTGCCTTTAAATTGACTCTCTAACCGTACAGTCAACTTAGGTCTACAGGGCTTTTAGACGCTCAACCTATGTACTGCAGAGAGGTGTAGAGTAGGGAAGGAAATTACTCTCACACATGTATTTTACTATTTGTTTTCATACGTTACCTTCACTGCCATGGCCAAACTGTCGTTTTCGCCCTCTCTCAACAAAAGTACCCGTTTTACAAATGCTGAAGAGTTTTTAGGTTTGTTTTCATCTAAAAGTGATAAAAACAGCAAATTAAGCTTCCTTACAAATCGTTTTTACTCAGCAAGCGCGGATTACACGAAATGGCACACGTGCTACTGAAATCTGCTGTCAAATTCGGTAGATACTAATATTTATGTATTACTATGCCTTTTTTATAGAAACTACTACTTTTACTAATATGATTTTCAAAAGTCTAGTTTTTCCCCTTTCCCATTAATGGTGTCTTAAAATCTTTCGAAATATGTGAGCCACGTTGACATTGACTTCGCATGCCACCCAAACGACAAATCATAGGACACATGACAGATGCACAATAAATTTGACATTATAACCTGTAAATGAACTGAAAAACGCATTCATTTTTCTCAGATGCTAGAAAGGATAATTGAATTGCGAAACGTTCTGGAGGAGATCGAACACCGATTTCTTTTAACCACCGATGTCAATCCCGAAGGCCAACCAAATGAAGATAGTGCCAAAAGTTTCCAGCGAATAACAGCCCAGATGCGCACAACCATTTATGTGGAGCTAGATAAATTACATCAAGGTTTGAATGAGGTTAATCAGAAAGCCACTACGCGACATGAACAGCTTCTTGCGGAGCAGGCGAACATACATGCTATTCAGAGGTGCTACGAATTGCTGCAATGGATTCACCGAAGGTGGGAAACCGCATGCGTCTAATTTCTCTCCCTACCTTTTGAACGAATTCCGGTGTTAAAGACACAAGAGTAGGTAGAGATAGGGGGGACTGAGGCAACACTTCTAGGCCAAATGCATCCATTAAAGTACGAACTTTAACGGATGAATTTGAAGCGATTGTGGGGAACAACACTACTCCAAAGCGCTTGACTAATGGCCCTTGGTGAACTGAGCATGTAACATTTTCATTAGCTCTGCTCATAAAAAGGAAGAAAGGAAAAAGTTTTTCTATAGCAAATTAAATGTATTGGGAATTGTCATTAAACTTGGTGTCATTTTTGATGTAATTTGAGGAAGTAGTAGAGAAGTGGCAGAATTATGCCATCATGACATTTCGTGAACAAAAAGAACGTTCCAGTGGTGTGGTTGGAGAGCTGAATAGTCTCTGTGTTGGTAGCAGAAGAGCACATTATTGTTCCGTAATGCAAAGTCACCTCTTACATTCTCTTCTTTTACCTCTACATTTTGACTCTCCGTTCTTACCGCAGTTGTTTAATGACAGGAAAGGAGGGTAATCACCGAGAGGAGGAAGATCAGAGAAAGGGGGCATGTGGATTTGATACTCTGAATGCTCTTGCCATTTGATAGCATGTGTCGTGTGACAGTTATTTGCATAAAGGCAAGTAAAAGCTAATTGTGGTAGTACTACTGGGGCTTCTTCTTGATGGCGATACATCTCCATCGGATTTATCTCTTCCACTTCTGGATGATACACTAGGCTGTCGCACACCCAACATCCTCCATGTACTATAAAGCAGACACCGCAAAAATGTGCCACATTGGTGTAACCAACTTCAACTCAAATCGTGAAGTAGACAAGGTGGATTGCCATCTAGCGGGTTGGACCACCACTTGAGACTGGGAGAGTGGGCTCATAACAAGGATGGGTATCGGGGATGGTACAATAGGTACTGATGCACCGATAAAACAACACATTTCCAGCCTTTATACTTCATGTGCTTTACAGGCTTTTTGGTCGCGAGTTGCACTACTTCATTGCAGCCAAGCCGAACGTTTTAGTCACCTCCTGAAAGGCAATTTTGTTTTGAATCGCTCTCTCCTTCCTACCCTGGATTTCAGACACTGATTATTTGTTTTGTAAAATGCTTTAACTTAATCTCTTGTGGATAATATTGGTAGTCTTTTAAAGTTCAATTTAAGGAAACTGAATAATGCATTTTCTGGACAAACAATCATTTGTTTGTAACTCAATTTGTCACTCGGTCAATTTTCTTCCCCTCCCGGCATTTGCTTTTCAGAAGTTAAGAAAAATTTGTAAAGTCAATTTGAGGATCATTTTTAAGGTACTTGTAGAAACTTATTTAATTATTTAATGCTCGCCCATTATCTGTGATATCACTTTTGTCTTTTTCAGTCAAAAATATCTCGAAGAAATTGAGTCCCCATTCCTCCATCTGTCCATAAAAGCGTGCACCGAGTTCTATCCCCTTACAATGAATGAACCTTTCCTTGTGGCATTGGAAAAGGAGATTGATTTCCACACCCGAGAATCTCTTCCTATCCTCCAAGATTTTCGAGTTCGCCTTGTCAGTGATCCCTTGTGGAACGCTCTCCTTGAGTACACCTTCAATGTCTGGAATGATCTTATTCACTTCGTCAGGATGAAGCGCCTCTCCGTTGATACTGCCAATCGTCTTGTACATCTCAGCGGGGAGTTATCCGACACCCAGCGTTGGGTGCAACACAAGAAGGAGTTACTTCTCACAATAGGTGAGACGAAGAACAACATGGGAGAGATGATTCGCATGGAATGCCGAATGGTTGGTTGGGAGACTGACCTGAGTGCTCTCAAGGAGCAAGTATGTCAGGTGTTTGAGGAGGCAGACGCTTTGAGCACCGCATTGGAGGAACTTCAATCGCCTTTGAGTGCGGAGCCAGAGAGTGGAGTGGCTATACGTGGCGCAAAGTTGACCCTGGAAGAGTTTAGCTCGGCATTGCGCTCAGATTGGGACGAGTTCGTGGGCCTCCTTGAGGAATATCAGAAAGGACTTGAGGCTTCACTAGCCTTTCAAAGTATGCTGCAGGTAAAAGAGGACACCTTCTTCTAGAAGGACTTTTAATAAGGGAAATTAACGCCGTTTTTACTTCAAAAATAAAGGAAATTTATGTTGAAATGATAACTTTATCAGGCACGCATATGATTGGTCAATGTGTCATACTGTTGCCACAGCATCAAACAAGTTTTAAATACATCAACTTTCTAATAATATTTAAAAACATATAGTTTCTGTATTAAGCAAATGCTTTTCCTCTATTTTTATTTGTTGCCCATTTTCAAAAATTCGTGCCAGATATTCAAAATTCATGAAAGAAAGCTTCCTCCCGTCAAACTGCCCAATGAGGAGGTTTTCCTCCTCACTCTCCTCCCCTTCCCTCCGAAAACCTCTTTTTGGTATAGAATATTAAAAATTTTGAAAGTCAAGTGGCTGATTATGTTCGGCTTTTAGGTTTGGCTTCGCCTACATTCACTGGTGTTTTGAGTTTTTCTACTTAATCATCACATCTTTGTAAATAATTTAAAAACTTGTTAACTGGACTTGTGCTTAAAAAGGGAAATTCCAAGTCCTTTTATCGAGCATAAAAGTTAAAAATAATGAAATTATTTACATAAGTTGATCACGCTGACGTACGCATATTGCTGGATTCTTATCGAATGGAACTGGTGTTGCAATTTGGTGTACCAGCACAGCAGAAAAGACGTCTTGACTGGCACAACGTTCCCCCTGCTTTATTCTTAAGGAGTTGGAGACAATGCACATCATACTGATGAGCAAGCATAACACGATCACTTCTTTGGAGCTACCCTCCTCCATCAGTGAAATTGACGAACAGCAGGAGGTCTTCCGAACCACCGCCACCGAGTTGGAGGCGCTAAATGACAAATTGGAGGCCTTAGTGGTGAACGGGAAGGATATGGCCGCAAGTCAGGAGGAGGCTGTCGCAGCAACGGTCACAGAGAGGCTCGACACCCTCAAATGCGAGTGGTCAGATCTACTCATCCTGTGCAATCATCAGCTGAGATGTCTAGCGCACCAACGGGACATCAAAGTAGGGCCTTAGCGGCACATTTATTTCTTGTAAAAAATTAGCATTTTATTTCTACCACAGTAACTTGTAACTGTCTGTATTGATTTTGGTAGGTTTTGGAGATTGATGATGCACTCTTTGAAGTAGGCACCTCTAAAGTCGTGCGTCCTAAGAAGGCTTAATTAGAAAAGGAAACCTTCTATTTTTTTTAACCCGTTAATTATGGTAGATTTTAAATTTGCCACTGCCGACACCTCAAAATTATGCACTTCTTCACCAGAAGTTTATCCGTCAAATCCTACAGCATGAATTGAGGCAGGAGAGCAACCCCAGATAACTTCCCTTGAATGAAAAGGAAAATAATGGGAAAGGTTGCACTTGTAATAGGTACATTATTTTTGGCTGTGTAAGAAAGATGCAGGTTCTATCGGAAAAATGTTTCGCAACACTTTTATGCTCCAAATTTCAGTGCATTATTTAAATTAGATACAATACCAAACAATTAAATAGCGTTATTTTTAATTCACAAGCATTCAAGAGCAACGGAAGTGTTCCACGAAATACTTCCGCAATCTTTTTCGAGGATAAAAGACGTTTTATTGCTTTAACTCGGTACATTCAGCATCTACTCTATAGGTTTTATAAGTAGTATATGAATACTTTATCGGTAAATAACAAATGCCAGCAAGTGATGGCAACTGAATACTCACAAGCTTTAAAAAAGTACTTCGGGGAAAAATGAACTCACATAAATGTTTTGACTTGTTTTGCAAAAAATGATTCCAGGTCCTCCTTCGCGATATCGAAGGGTTGAATGCCTCGCTCAGTCGTAAGGAGAATCAAATTGTTGAAACTGACTATCTGGTTTGTTGCCAATTTCTCCTTCCTTTTTTCCCATTCTGTAAATATCCTCTTTACTGACTCCCTCGGTTTGTGCATTTTAGCCAACAATTGAGTGCATTCGATGCAAAATCATGACACAAAAACAAGTGGTTATGTCAATTCAAGCCCTCTCCGATCAAGTGAGGCTGCTGCAATTAAAGGCGGATGAACATAAATTTGGTGAAAAGTACGATTCCAGAGTGAGGGCTGTTACAATGAGGTACAACTACCAGTCCTTCAGGTTTAAATCAATAAGTTCCACCGAAGAGAGTATAAACTGCTAGTTAAGTCATTTTACAGAGCTTCAGTGGTTACGTCCATGCTATAGCTAAGGTGGATTTTTGAAATCAATTATGATATTTGCAGACGAAATGTGTAACGTGTTTATACAGGGAAAGCTGATTTCCCCATTTTGTGCAAAACACTAGTAGACATACAGACGAGTGTGTTGAGATTGAGTTGAGATAAGCTTTGCCACACAAACTGCCTTAGGTGGGAGTGTATACAGGTAAATCGGCACTTGCATAATAATTCCCTGATTAACACAGTGATAATTGAAGGAACTTTGCAAGCACAAGGCATTCTCTTCTCTCGTCTCGAACCTCCCTCTTCCCGCACCCCACCCACCCCACAGTCCCGACGTCAAAACGACCGAATATGGACATGAATATTGAAGCCCTAGTTAATTTTTGATACATCGGGATAGTCAACAAAGCGGAACTTTTCCTTCTTGTAAAACGAGGGTATTTTCTTAGACGAAAGTAGCAATTTTTACAACTTGTACCGTTTATCTTGCGATCCACAAATGGAGTGTTCGATTTAGTGAAAAAGGTCCTAATAAACGTCAGTTTCCCTGAGGAAAAAAACCAACTTTTGTGATCTTTCTGGTAGTGGTTTTCCAACACTTTGGACCATGAAGGCATTAATAAAGTGGGAAACTTCATTGCTGATGACTTGGTCAGAATGACATGACAACAGAATGACAAGCTTTGTGGTTGAGGATGAAATGACAAAATGAAGCAGTCATCTTTTTACCACCTTTTTGTATCAAAATTTCCAAAACTTGTGAGACTACTGTTTCAAAAGTTCCCCATTTAAATAAATGTGATTAGTTGAAGTGGATGCTCTTCATTGACCCAAAAACTATCAAGTTTTACCTTATTTTTGGCTTAATGACTAGAACAACAGGCGAATCTACCAATCAAACCTTGTAGAATTATGCATTTTTCAATCACTGCTGGATTGAATTGTACCATTTTGCTTTGGGGAAATATAGATACACAAGCATTGAAGAGAAAGCTGCCAACGCCCTTCGTTTGCTGGAATTTCGCCTCACGGAGAAGGAGAAGTTAAACCAACTGGAGAGCGTACGTCCTCAAACAAATTTCCCTCTTTCTGTTCTTAGAACTTCTAAATCGGATGTTTTTCCGACGTTCGCAATGCAAACACCGCTATTAATCTCCCGTAGACGTGACAGTCATTATTAGGGAATTGGCTTTTCGCTAATATTAAGCTAAGCAATTTCTGTGGTCTATTTTCTGCATTGGATTATCAATTAATAGGGTGCATTTTCCCCTAACTTTTACAAATTTAGACGGCTAAGAACACGTCTATGTAAAAATTGCCATAAAAGTTGATGAACAAAGGTGAAAGTTTTGGCAGCCAGTCCCTCAAATGAAGCGGGATTGGAAAAATTTCCCTCTCTTCACAAAGAAATATAACTGTTTCTCTGAACCTACCTCATCTATGAGAACGGAAAGGGGCCAAACTTTTGATTTGGCCCAAAAGGAAGCGCTGAGTATTTCATTTGTCGCAAAAAGTTCAAATCATTGCGTGACTTGACTGCGCCGTAGTCCTCACGATCGACCTCATCCCTTACAAAAATGGTCCACAATATTATCCCAGCAGCTTGAATTATCTTTAAA
The DNA here is from genome assembly GCF_000524195.1 of Echinococcus granulosus. Taxonomy (NCBI): domain Eukaryota; kingdom Metazoa; phylum Platyhelminthes; class Cestoda; order Cyclophyllidea; family Taeniidae; genus Echinococcus; species Echinococcus granulosus. The sequence goes on from NW_020170491.1 coordinate 176,115, forward strand.
AGGAAGCGGGAATTTTTGGGCTGTTAAACTAGACAATCAGCTTAATTGGCTACTTTGGTGGGACCAAAGTGGGCAATTTGTTCGGGACGTTTGGAGTCAGGGTCAAGGATAATAGCCCATCTCCTTAACATTTTACCACTCTTTCCTATTTGTGCCTCTTAAAAGGTAAAACAGACTATAACTTCACTCAAATCAGCCGCTGACTACATTTTTGTGTCGTTCACAGCTCAAATTATAATCTAACAGCATGATTTGATGCCGTCAGGTCTTGTGTCACAGCTGTATGTCATTTAGGTTAACGATTAAAAATTCTGACAGTCAACTTGCAGTAGTTTTAATTTACAGACGAATATTTACCCTTGCAAGTAATTTAATCTTCTTCTGTGCATATCCTCAAGATGGAGGAGTGGATTTTGGAGCGTCAGGCGACGGTAAATGCGCAATTTGCAGCAACTGATGCAATGCTGCAGGAGCAAAAGGCCATTCAGAAATATCACCTGTTCAGGAATTTTGAGGCAGAAGTGAAGAGCTACGGATTACTAGCCAATGAAATCTTTCAGGTATTCTCTTAACCTCACTAGATGCATTTCCTCCACTTATTTAGCAGTTAATTCCCACTTTCCCGCCAAGTTGGTCCAATTTGTTTTTTTCTGACACAGCAAGATATAAGCAGAAAATAGCATTTTTATTTATGAGTAACTGTTTATTTGGAATTCTTTCCTTTTCATTGATGAAAATGCAATTGCCTAGCACTGTCATCCTTACAGAATGTGCAATCAACGATAGGGGAAAATCCGGCCGCTTCGGTGTACCTGCAGGAAGCCCTTGACGGGACTATGAACTTGTGGAATGAATTAAACACAACACTCTCACTTCAGGGTAGTAAACTGGTTGAAGTGTATCGAGGTGAGTGAGAACTAATAGGGTAAAAAAGAAAAGAAGGCAGATAGAAAATAAAAAAAGTAGAGGTAGAGTTGGATGGGCTGCTTGTCTGTTGATACAAATTTATGCGTGTTCAAGCGGAGACGAATGCTGCCTACCTCCCATTTACTTGGCATAACTTACATCTTCTCTATTTGGTATTGCTTAAATAAGTTCTTTTAGTTGTCTCTTTTCGTGCTTCCTTCTTTACTGAGACATATTTGCGAATTATCCCTAATAGAAGACGGAGAAACCCATTTTCAGCCGTCACACTGTTATTTCTCAACGGTCTATTCTACTTTGCATGTGATTGTCTAAGACTAAGCAGAAATGATAATCACAGCTTATGGAGAGATATGGGGAGGGCATAGAGGAGGAGTCAGTATTCGCCTTCCATTCTAAGGTAATGTATAAGATCTTGCTTTGTGCTGTCCTGCGGGAATAATGACAAGACATGGCAATCCGGATTGATATGCTGGCTATGGAAGTACTGACTCTTTCTGAAGAAGTAGTTTTTTGGCACCTCATTCGAACTATATTTTAGCACAGCACAATTGTCTTTCGGTTCCTATAGAGAGAACATTGGAAGTTTCGGTAAGGAGTCATTCTCCACACACATACACAAACACGCATCGCGTTCCTTTGCAATGTTGGAAGATTAAGGTTGAAGCATTCAGAGAAAATAGACGAAATGCTCGCTGTTTGTCAAAGTTACTTCCTATTACTGATCACTTAAGCAGCAATCGGCAGAAAGCCCTTGAAGTTTCCTGTCATCCGCTGTCAAATCACATCACGTGGCATCCATTTGCTTAGCCCTTGTCACAATTTTCGCTTATAATTGCTTCATCACTTACATCAACCACCCTTGAAATTTTTATCAGTGAGTTATTCAGCAAATATTTGACCCAGTAGCGGTGAATCTTTTCCGGGTTGTTACATCAGTATCCGCTCTGTCACCTCAAAGCTCAACTATCTTAAACCATTTCGAGGCGACAACACAGACCCCGTCTTCTTCAAATTCCATACAGAATATTCCACGAAAAGCTCCTCCACCTCAACTTGTTCCCCGATGTGGACATGTTTTAACCGACATCAGATGATATGAAGGGATGAATTAGATAGAATGGGAAACCAGTGGAGAGGACAGCAACGGACTCATATCTATCTATGCATAGTAAGTGGTTCTGGAAGCCGTAAGAGGCAATGCCGATTACCCCTTTCCAAAAACACGGCCAGGTTTTTTAGTTGTCTGATAAAAATGTAGAACTGTTTTGGTGCATTTAATTTATCGGTTGTTTTACGAATTCACCAACCTCATTACTTGTCCTATTTGAAGTATAAACAAGCACAGAAGGTCTGGGAGACTGATAGCTTGAGGAAGCTGGATAGAACTCTGCGTAATCAGCACAGTGTAAAGGTCGAATCACATGAGCATTGCGCAGACTTTCATAATGCTTCAAGGGATTTGTATTTTTCCTCCCTTAAAGCGATCATAATCTCGGAGGGTTGTGAGGAACTGCTGGAATGGCTTCAAAGAGTCACAGTGAAAATATTTGGTCTACAAAATTGTGACTACACGAAACCCACTGACTCCTCCTTACGGCGTCTGACGCCTATGTCTATGTCCATGATCTCACTATTGACTGACTCGTCTGGGCCGAGATCATTGACAGGGCTGAAACAGCGATCTGTCTCCGAGACTTGCCTTCATCTCCTTACTACTGATCGTGTGGACTTAGCTGACACCTTCGACCTCAGCGCTTTGAACACCGCGATAGCAAAAATTGATGAATTGGAGTCACAGATGGAGACAAAACGTACCTTTCTCCAGGAATTAAGAGTACGTTTTCTTCCCATCCCCTTTCTTCTATCAGTACCCATTGGCGTGTCCCTTTTGTAGATTTTTTTCTTTTTGATAATAAAACGTTTGAAAGTTGGGTTTTGTAGTGTTTTTAGACAGCCCGCTTTTTAGCTCATTTTGACCTGAAATGACCCCAGTGTTGAAGTACATTCTTTGATCTCACAGCTATAGCCTGACCTACTGAAATACTACCCATATGTTTATCCTCCAACCCTGCCTATCTCATTTGGCCCCTGCCGCTGTCTGCTTCCCATCCTACTTGTCACTCACTCCCTTCATTCCCTATTTCCGTAGTTTAGCAAGAAAAAGCGTTAACAATTTGTAATTGTGCAAGTTTCATTTCAATTTCTCTTCGCCTCACTATCTCCTACTTTGACTGTTGGTTGGGCGTGTGATAAGTGGAGTCTAGCAGGAAACAATTTTGGTAGTCCCCTCCAAAGCGATTTTTGCCTGTGTTAGAGAATCCGCAACGCCTCCTCACTGAGGTAGGCATTTTCAAAACGCAAACGGCGCATATAGGCGCTGTGTAGGCTCTTTTTCCCATTTTTCCTCTCTCTTAAGGTAAAAAAGAACTGTAGGCGAAACGCAAAGGGGCATTTTACAAGCCGTGTTTGCAACTCAAAGTTCTGGCATCTGCATCAGTGCATATATCCGATCAGTCGCCTTTCGGGCATACTTGAGAAGGCTAAATAGCGGTCAATTTGTCCACAAACGGAAGTTTTCCTTAGGCAGTATAATATTTCCTTCATCCGCTTCTTCTTTTCAGCAAAAAAAATTAGAGGCAGTAGATTTTCGCCTTTTCTTTATCTAGCAATTATGTGATTGTGTGCGATTTCATTTGCTTTTAGCATATTCTCTAACATTCCATCGACCTATTAGTTGCTCGATTTCAAGTCTATCAAACGTTTTTTGGGAAACTTTTTCACCCATACGAAATAAAATTAGAAGGTGAAATATTTTAATACCTGCTGGAGTTCCTTTTTTGTTTTGGTCATGTGCGGTAATTAGAATCCCTTCTGTCCACCTTGTAGCAGCACTACCAATACCTGGTGGAGAATACGGACAAATTTGCCCAACACGAAGCGAAGCTGCAACATGTTAATGCCCAGTTTGGCAAGGTGAAAAGGTGGCTCTCCGATTGTGCCTTCAGCGTCTCCGCTCACCGAGAAGTCATTAATGTTCTCCGGTGCGTTAAAACAAAAAAGGGGGAGGAATTACATTTTTCATCTATGCTCTGCTAATGCTAGCTAGAACAAGGACAAAAAGTAGTGGTTTTTTTCCTGGTGAAATAATTGGTCTTTAAGGTGTGAATCTCACTGATAAATTTTTAGGGAGGAGGTTGTGCATTGTGTGGCTTCCTAGGATCAAGGCTTTCGTCTGATTAGTTGAAAATCCTCAGTTGTGTTGGGCACGTCTTTGAGGTGTGTCCAGCTGCCTCAGGTAGGTAGATAGGCATATTGGAGGGAAAATAGTAGTTTTTTCTCCAGAAAGTGAGGAGGTGGATAGTACGCGTTCACTTGGCGTTGCGAATTGAACGACAGTTCGCATTGCAAGTCAAACATTGATTAGTGTCTAGCATGTGACGTAGAGGTGCTTAGTAGTTTCCACGACTTCTTCCAAGTGGTAGAGTGTAGATAAATTATTCTATATGTACCTTTCCCCCTGTCTTGTAATTTTCCATGGGTAATCCATCACCATCGGAGGTTATCTCAGCTTTCACAGCGGTCGAAAAAAGTTCTACTGAAGAGCGCGTAAGAGCTGCTCTGTTTTTGTCGTTGGGTGTAGAAGCAGAGGATAAAATTTTGTGTGCTCGAGGCATTTGTTGAAGTACCTACTCTTTGTGAAGGGCAAAAGGACGTCTATCTCCGGTTAATGAAACTTTAATTTGGAAGGATTGGCCGGATGAAGGTACCTTACAAGGTGTAGCAAGCTGGGCTCAACAATTAACGTACTTTAGTGGGAGTTCAATGCACATCTCCTCATCCCCCTTGGTAATGGGTGGCGTCAACTCAGCCACGGAGTTGTTGCAAGCTGATCACATTTCCAGCAAGTCATTGTTGGGGGCTTCATTGAGGAATCGCATGAACTTTTAACTACTCGGCAGTTTTGGAGCCATAAAAAGTTAAACTTCCTTAAAGTACAAAGAACACCCCTTGCGCCTCCTCCAACAAGTAGAAGTATACCTTAAATAAGGAAAGGTTTTTACTATTTATTGCCACAAAGTGGATGGGACTCTTGTTAGTCTCATCAAATAGGCGCTTTGTTTAAATTCACCAATTTCCTGCTTCATTTGGAGTTCATACAAGATTTCGGCATTGCATTTGGAATGAAGTGAATTATAAAATCAAACCCACGTTTCCAATAGGTTCGTGGTCTAGTACTCTCATTAATTACCTCTTTGGGCCTAAAACCTAGGGAACTTACTGATATAACTATAAAC
>NW_020170491.1:181436-186252 GCF_000524195.1 Echinococcus granulosus
CTGATATAACTATAAACAGCCGCTTTGGTCTATCCAGTCCGTGCATCTCATTAGCTGCGTTTGTAATAGCGTGGATTTTCAACCCATCTAATACAAAAAGAACCAAGTTTTTAGTCGTTCTGTCAAGTATGCAATTTAAAATTAGCACTCCAATGCTTTTTTATTTGCTTTTTAATCTAATTGATAAGCTGAGCAGTAGTTAACGTCTAAAAATCATTATTAACAAGTAAGTTAAAAGCTACCCACCATGTGAGTCGTCTTTATTTAAGCGAAGTTAAAAGCAGAAAATACCCAGAAAATATTTACGAGCAGGATTACATGCTGATGAGACTTTCAGAAGGACGGCAATTGTGTGTTAGGGAGGTGGAAAATTGCAGGACAATCTGAGCACAACTTGGGACGTGGGGAAGTACAGAATTGCTTTCCGCTGTAGCAACTATGGAAGCAGAGGAGAGAGGGAGGAGGAAGAAAGGGAGGAGTAGACCACTTACTTGCTCTTCTTACTTTTTTTTAAGCCACGCCGACAACCTGGATAAACATATACGCATATGCGTATGTTGAATGAAAAAAGCTGTTCGATGATGATATATGAGTCAGTGAAGACTGAGTAGTAGGGGACGCAAGAATTTTGCGTAATATCAGCCTTTTGAAAAGCAAAAAAGCGGATATTTTATAATCTTATGTTCTCTCTCCCCTGATCCTACTAAAATGGTACATATTTTGGGGTGAAGTTACAAATAGGAGACTGAATCCTCCATCTATATTCGATTTTAGGACTATTGGATGCGAGAATCAGTGGATGGCGCAGAAACAGACCCAGCTGAGTTGTGACACCACAGCGCTTTCCCTGTTGGAGGTTCAAAAATCACTTATTAGACATCAAAATCTTACCGCTGAGGTGGAGCATCGAAATGCCAGGAATATTCCTCTTATAAAGGTAAATTTGCTTTTAATTTTCCCTTAAATATCCTTTCAAGAGCCTTATAAATAAGCATTGTGGAAACAATTACAAAATGACATATTTAGGTAAAAGGTGGTGTCAAATCCATAGCACATATGGGATTGACTACCTACCAAATCGTGTGTCATTCACTCCTCTATTGCCTCCTTATGGAGGAGAAGTGGGAGGGGAATTGGCAAGCAGATGCTGGAAGGACTAAGATATGATGTGATTAATCACTCTTGCTGATTTCTTTTTCTCTCCTCTTTGCATTTTTAGTGCCAGAATCTGTAGTTTCAATCACGTTTACTTCTGGCATCACAAATATGTGGCCGTATGAGTTTCCCTTCGATCTCTCACGCCACATATGTGTGACAGTTTTGAGTAAAATGGGAAAAAAAGGAAGAACTAAGTAGGAAGTTGTGGTGATCATTTTCGCCTTTTGTGACTCTATTTTTATATAGGCAATGGCAAAACTTGGGAGACCCTATTTTGACAGAAGACGGACAAGGAATTAAGATAATGGAGGATAAAAAAGGCGACGGGGCTAATTAAAGTGACTTTCCCAAATCCCCTCTATGCATAAATTAGCAAAAACACTGAGTATAAAGGTTCCCAACAAGCAGATGGAATGACGAAACCAATCAAAATGCTGGATGGAAGGCGGTTTGCTGGACAAAAGTAGTTAGGACGTGAGAAGTGACTGGCATCTGACCTCTTGCTGAACAAGTTACTCGGATCAAATTACTGTAGCCAAATTATCAGTAGAGAATATATATCCAATGTTTTCTTCACATTATAGACGACTCTTGAGTGGCTACGATTATGCAAAGTTGTGGAGACTGAGGTGTCTCACCCAGCCAATGAGGCCTATTGTGTAGCCCTCATAATGGCGCATCGGGGTCTTTCAAAAGAGCTGTTAGCAAAGATCAGCGAATTGGTGTTTCGACAAGCCGTAGTACATCGGGAAATTGGTGTTCGTCGCTCTGTTCTCTATCATTGGCAAGCCTGGTTCGTTCAGCACATGGATTTGCTAGAACTCTACAATTGGCTAGCTGAGACGGAGTCAACTGTGATGACAGAGTGCCATGCAGCTCGCGGACTTGCCTCAGCCCATGCTGCCATCAAGAAGCATTCGGTGGTTGAGGCCATTGTCTCAGAATTTCAGGCACCAAGACTGCGACAGTTAAGTAAGCAGAGAATTACTAAGTTCATCGTTTTGTTATCAATTTTGGTGTTTTTCTAACAGATAACATTTTTTGTTTCACTTATCAATCAATAAGCTATTCGCCACACATTTACTGAATTTGGTTTCAATGAGTTCTTTTCGGTAGCAACTTGGAACTCGCAACATCCCGTGCTGGAAGAAGCTGTAGAGAAACACTGGAAATCTTAAGACGTGCCTGAGGACCTGGTTGACGCGTGAAATTACAGGTTGTGGCGATAGGCAGATTATACATTCCTCGTCCTCGTAAGGGCTCTCTTCTCTCGATCACAGTGTGGTTGGTGCTTGAAAGTAGTAGTCAAGTTTCCGTGAAGCCGAAAGGGGTTCATTTATAGTATCGAAAATGCCTTTTGTATATTACATGCTATATGGAGTTTGTTCTCTTCATGGAACGCTCCAAAAGGAGAAGAGCTGCTGCTTTTTTACTGTCTACAGTTGGATGGTGCTCAACAAAGGGAGCGCTCAATGAATGAATCACCATTCGGGGTAATAGTTGCCGACCTCATTGCTGTTCATCGTCTGCTGGATTCCGTTTAGCTATCTAAGACGCGTGGGAAGCTTAACTTGTCCAAAAAATTTAATCAGCCTCACATAAGTGCCGTAGACAACTCCATGATACAAGTTTTTAAGTCATTCATGTCCAATGTTCCTACATTTATGAGTTCTTGCCTTCCAGAACACTGGAATAGCATGCCTGTCAAAGGTGTAAGTGGTCTCGGTAAACCCTTCTTTTACGTGTCACTATGGAACCACGCTCCTGCAGCCAGGGCCTCTTTTTCTTCTACCTCTAATATCTAAAAATCGTTATTAACAGCTTGTATGTTGCCCACTTGATGCTACTGGTTCGGTTCTCATGTTTACCAGTTATTCTTTAAGAAGCAATTGTCACGTCATTCATCGTCCATTGGAGCCATTCCATTAGTGGAAAAATTCCACTCTTCTACCGAATCCAATTGCCTTCTTACAGACACTCAAACCGCCAATCTACTTACTGCAACAGCGAATATGATAGTGGTTGAACGAGAGAAGTTAGAGCGTTACTTGGCAGTCGGCGCTCTCTTCACTGACACCGATAAAACCGCCAAAGCGAAGGTGCATCGACATAAATTGCGTCGACGGATTCACATTCTGGAAAGATCCAGTGTCAAACTGCGCTCGACACAGACCTCTGTACAGAAACAATTTACAGATCTTCGTGATCTAGTAATGGAGAAGAAGCATCGGTTGTACGAACTACTCGCTTTGAATAGACTCTACGAAGAAGTCAGTGATATAGAGGTGAACGCTTTTTGGTAACCCTGTCATCTTTCTTTATTCAAAGCCACTTCTTTGTTTCTTTTGTTGCATAACATTTTCTTTTCCGTTATCTGTGAGTATACACACTGAATGATTAGCATAGTTTAATCACCACCGTCACTTATATGTGACGCTCTGGATTTCGGAGTTGAGATCAGCGCCATAAACATGTCAGGTCTTTTGCCAGATTTTGAAGGCCAAAACAGTCAAACATGCGTTTAAAAATAACATTCTTCCCAATCTGTCTATCAGTAGATATTCTGTTGATTCATTTGGTAAGATAGATGTTGATGACATGGGTAAAACAGACTCTGCTTGCGATTGCATTTGTCTGCTAATAATTTCGTGATGACAACCATCTATATTAAATGGACTGGCCTAATTATAGGAGTGGATCAGGAGCCGAACCGAAGAAGCTCTGATTGACAACACGGGGAGAGATTTTGACGAGTGGACTCGTCTCCAAATCGACTTCTGTGACACCTATCGAAGCCTAATTCATGACGGAGTCACAGATCAACTAGTGCATGAAGGATTGACATCCACACCCAAGTTACCCCCTGATTTCGCACTACTTGGCCAGTTGCCACCACTGACCGATAGTCCGGAGCGCCTGGTGCGCGCTATTATGGTGTGTCGACAGATGATCCTGTTAAAGCATTCCGACTCACCTCAAATTGCTCAATGGCAAGATCGTTTGATTGAGGACTGGTGCGAGTTGAGAGAACTTCTGCAAACCCGAGGCGAGTTGCTCAAAGCTGCTGGAAATCGGCTCCTCTTCCTTCGTCGTTGTGAGGTGAGTTATTCCCTCGGTCAGAAATGTCGAAAGCTGGTGAATAAAATCATACTGGGTTTTGATGATGGTGTCAGGGTTGAGAGAACAAGGTATGTTGGACTTGGAGGCGATTTACCTGGATATTGCAAGTTGGTTAGACCTCCAATCCGCTGATCTTGGGGAGGTGTTTTAAAAATTGTATTACGTACATTTGCAGCTTGATGCTTTAACAGAAGCACATAATCCTGGCGTCTAAGCTCATTTGACTGCCTTCATTTTCCAAACACTCGACTGACAAAATGAGCGTATCAAACTTACTGAAGAATGCGCATTTCTCTGATACTCTTCTCTAGTCTCGATGAAGGCCATATTAGGGTTCACAAAAAGGAAATTCGGGCAAAAAGATATTTTTGGAAATCCCTTTTTCTGCTCTCTCCAAACTCCCTTTTTCTTCCCAAACTATATCACTCTCTTATGATTTCACGTAAGTCAAACAAACTTAAAAGGTTTTTTTGCAGTCTAGAAGAGGGGATAGATAGAGATAAATAAGAAAAATGAATCAAAACATATTTATAAAAGG
>NW_020170491.1:186352-204830 GCF_000524195.1 Echinococcus granulosus
ATATTCCCCTGCAATCTTTCGTTTGACGGTGCTCTCCTTTTATTAACACGACATCTTAGAAAAGGCTTCCGTCTTGGAAAGTAAAAATTGGAGCAAATTATATCTAACTTCTAAAAAGGAGGACAATCTGGAGCTGGTTTTGATTGGAAAATGACTGGCCTGTGGAGGGCTTGTACACTGTTCCTCAAATGAACGAGTGATTAGCCCTGTCCTACTGATGAGTTGAAATGGGACAGCGGTTTTCCTAGGCTTAAGAAAACTATAAAATTAACAAAAATTAGATTCCTATGTTAGTTTTTTGTTCCTGTCTTTCTTTCGTAGTCTTCACATGATAGAACACTCCCATTAATCTGAATGGCTAGTTAAAGTCGATTCCATTTCAACCACATATCGTTATAGGGGAAGTAAAATTGGCTGTTCCGTTCGAAAAATGTAATAATCACATTTCAGGAGGTGATAACCGATTTATGCGAGAAAATGGACTGTTTGCCCGCCGTATTGGGTGCCGATTCACAGACCTTGGCACGTCAGCAAAGTCAGCAAGTGAATTTTCACCAATCAGTGATTCCCATCGCTAAACGGGTAAGGTACCATTCATTTTCGTGCATTCAGCTCAAAGTTAGAAAAAGGGAAAGTGAGAGGATTCTCTCCAGATTTTCAGTTTTTTCACAAGCATTTGTTTGTAACAGATGACCTCGCCTCCTTCGAAAAAGGGGTGCTTTTTATTAGCAGCTGGAGCATTGACAATTTTTATGGACACATTATTTATTGGAATATTCCGCCTGAATGACTCTTTGTCACCGTACTTGATCATAAGTGATGTTAAAATGCGCATGCCTGCAGAGTCACACTTTCTCATGTGGTAGGTGGAGGTGGGAAACTACCAATTTCACATTCTCAAATCCCAGCAGAATGCGTACCATAGTTATTCTGATTCAAAAATATTTTAAGACAATAATTAAACAAGATGAAAGGTATGTCACTAAATTTACAAAAGCCTTTGTCATTTTTTCGGTTCCAAAAAGCAACTTTACTTTGTTTGTTTTTAATCGCATTCTTCCTTCCCTTTTAACAAGACCCCAAAAATGCATTAACTTATTTAGGAGCAATAAATTTCCTGTTATTTTCTTGTAAGGTAAACAAATTTTAGAGGTTTTTTCTTCTCCTTCCGACGAAAAAACTATAATGGGGACAACTACGGATAATGTCAAGCTGGGCAGAAGGTAAAATTCCATTTTCCCGGTCTCGCCAGCTGAAGTGAGCATACGGCTGTATGAAGGAATGCAAAATTGGACAAGTAAACAGGGTTTCGTTGACGATCGGAGTGTCCCTGCCTATGCCCTATCCCTGGGGCTACAAAGGTACTGCCATTGGTCACGAGATCGACCCAACCTGTCTTTTGTTACCCCTTTCTAAGGGGTCACACGTAGTCAGCCAACTCTATACTTAAACCGTCCGGTCTCAGGCACGTCATTATTAGTTGTGAGCTGTTTACTTCTCAATTGCTCGTAAACTGCAAAAAAATAAGACATTCTTTACTGGGTTTGATATAATGAGAATAAGGAGGATAAAGTAGCTAAGATTGGGACCATTTTCCCCTACTTCTAGAGGCAAACAAAGCTGCTCCCTTAGAAAGGACTTGAAGGTCGTCATGGTCAACTATTTTTACCAATAGCAACATTTTATGGTCTTTTGTAAGCTTTGTTTCCAGCTTCTAGTAGAGAATTTGGAAAATTTATTTCATGACCTCTAATAAATTAGTGGCTTTGACTGTGAAATTGGTTGAAATGTCCCCATACTCGGATATCGGTTGATAAAATCTCCCCACTGTGAAGATTTGCTTTTATTCATTTAAAAAGCGCTTTCTTTGACTGTCTGGTATTTTTAAGTTGCCCCTTCAGCCATAGCCAAATCCAAATAATCAAGCTCGGTTAGTAAGAAAAACTGATTGTTAAAAAACCCCACCCAGGGATGGGGCATTTCTAAATAAATTATTTCTGCCCTCATGCATTTGTTCACTCTTCTACCGTACTTACTCGTCATCTGGTTACATTACCTAGAGAAGGCCTTACTTGACCACGGCAGCAAAGTTACAGGGCTAAAGAAGGAAATCACCTTTTGCTGTTTTGATATTTGATTCCTACGTTAACAAGACATCCATTTGTCAGTGCTGTTATGGCTTAAAGTAACTAATAGGAACTCTGGATGTATCAATTTGATCACATATCAAGAAATATATTAATTCTGTGGAAAGTTGACAGAGAGGCAGACGGATAGGTGACGAGATAGATAGGTGCAGAATAAGATAGAATTCACATACATTCAGTCGAAATGCACTTTTCTCGAGGTAAACTGGGCGATTCGCGCATCCAACCTGCTTCTACCGCTTTATGCGGACATTCAAGCGGCTGAGATTAAAGCACAAAGGCTACGTTTGCTCGAGGCTTGGGATCAGCTTAATACAAGCATTGAAATGCGCTCTCGAATGCTCCAAGACGCCGAAGCTTTGTCCAGATGGCTTACCTGGCTGCATCACTGTTTGAACTGGATTGTATCTGCTCAGAGTGCCATCTCCTCAGCGCAGGAACATGAGATTCAAGAACTTGAAGCCGATCTTAGAGGGCAAGTATTTTGAGTGATATTTCTTAGTGATTGACTTTTTAAGGAGCTGATTTTCTTGAGAGCAAAATTTGATGGGTGATACCTTTTCGGTGCCATCGTGATGGATGGATAACTAGGTAAGTGGATACAATGGAGATGGATGCAGGACAGATGGGTTTGAGATGGATGGGCTCGATATTAGCGAATATGGGATAGGTGAATATATCTAAAACAATGTATGTTGCATCCTTTCAATGTTGTCCACTTACTACTCTCAAAAGCTCCTGCGAATGTTACTTCCTCCTGTCTCGCTTATTTGCTCTTCAAATTTAGGCAGTTATTATTCCAAATTACCCACTGCAAAATACGCGATTGTTGTAAGCCAGGAAATTCCTGTCACTATTAGTTACTCGACCAAATTGAGTCGCTTCCTGGAACAGTGGAATTAGTCGAAAAGCACTAGTTGATCCGGAAGGAGAAAATTACCCAAATTTTTCCCCTGGTGAAGCCATGCAGAAATAATTAGCAGGAGTAGTGGCTTTTTTCTTCTTTTCTCAAACCTGAAACACCTCCACCAGTATTAATTGGTTTTGTCTAGATGCAGTGTTTACCACTTATATCATTTAACAAACATTACTTCATTCTTTCAATCTTTAAACAAAACTTGTTAATTGAAGGATTGGTTGTTTAATTGATTAATTGCTTAATGTGACCACAACCTTACCCAATGCCCAGCTCTTTCACCCTCATTCTAAATTACCATTTTAAAAGTGGCTTAAAATTTTTCACCTGATTTGAAGACCTCTTGCCCCTTTTTGTGTAGAACGAAATTATCCACCTTATTTTTGACTAAGGAATCCACAGTTCTCAATCCAATTTCTGGTCATTCTTTAATGTAACGAATATTATCCTTCTTTCCATCCTTCCTCTATTTCTACTTCTTCGCTATTCAGACACACACACAACTGAGTGTAGGATGGAATAAATTTTCCGGACTTCACATGACTTTCAGAAGGTGGGAACCTTGATGATTGATGATAGCGGTGGTGAATTTATGCTAAAACGTATGGCATTCAAAGATGTAAATCTTACATTTGTCCATTCCAGATTCAGCTTTTAAAAGATGAAAGTAGAAAGATGACCTGTTCGTGATGTTCTTACCTAGACGGGATTAAATAGATTTGAAGCAAAAAAGTAATTTTACAGGAGTCGAAATTTGCGCTAAATAATACTATCTGTAGGTTTAAAATGGCACAGAAGAATCATCGTCAATTTAAATAACAGACTTAATTCTTGAGTATGTGAATGATTTTACACGATTTGTTAGCTCAGATGCATTCGTGCAACTAGATGTAGAGGTTTTTTTTGAAAAAATTGCAGTTGATCTGCACCGAATGCAAAAGAAAATTATAAGCTTATTTATAAAATTCTGTTGTCAAGTTTGAACTAGAACAAATATTTCTTGTTTTCGTGATCATTTCTTGCAACTAAGCAACCTGTTGGTTGTTTTCTTAAAAATTTATATGGTGAAGTCCTATTTTGACGGGGTATTTGTAAATACAAAATAGATTGATAAAGGTGGATGTTGCTTGGTCGAAGACTGGCATAAACAGCTTACTTAACCGCATAATCTGGCTGATAAGTTCGCCAGTTGATGCAGAGAATTTCGGCGTTGATCTGCGTCCAAATAAACTCCTCACTGAGGAATAACATCATCATATCCTATCTTTCCTCTTTCCCCGCAACTTTTAAAGTAGCTTCTTTAATTTGTAGGAAACTGCTCCAACACCAACTACCGGGATTTGTGAGTCAACATAAGCAACTGTGGGATGAGATTTGTGCCTGGGAATCGAGTATCCGACTCCACTGTGAGGAGGGCATTGCAGCCAGCAACTGTCATGGTGTTCTAGAGACCGCGGATTTTGAGACAGTACCAATTTTCATTGGCATCCGCAAAATGTTGGCCAGAAGTGTCAATCAACTTAAAGCTGACTGGTATGTCGTGGGCTCAACAAGTGATGATGTTGCCTCAGCTATACAAAAAGCTATTTTTACCTCCCTGTGTGAGGCGAAACCGCTGCTACCCTCGCAGGTCATAAAAAGTGGTGCTGCTCTCTTGATTATACACTTCTACCAGCTTAAAATTGCATGGTGGCGATATTGGCGTCATTTGGAGGCACTGACTGCCAAGTTGGGCTTATTGAGGTGAGATAAATAATCTGTTTTTCATACCGCATAAATTCTGGAGGTTCAATTTCACCATTTAACCGTTTACGAATGCAGACTTCTCCTTTTCTCTTAATCGCTGGTGTCTCTACCATTGTGTAGGTAATTCACCTCGGCCTAATGTTGATTTAAGTAGAAATGGCATGATTAAAGTCGACTTAAAGAAACGCTTTTGAGCGGTAACTGAGAAAGCTATACCCTTTACCCTCCTTTTTTTGCCTATTTTATCTTGCACCTGTTAAGCTGAAAACTACAAAATAAAAGGATTCTGTATACTATCATTTATAAGTTATCAAAAGACGATTATAATAATATTATATTGTCCAAAAACTCGAAGAATTGGCCTGATTTAGAATCTGTGAATCTGAGAAATTGGAAATGAAACTAATCATTTCATTTTTCTTTTTTAAACTTCATTGGTCACTTATTACCTGATAATCAAAGAAAGGCTTTATCCTAATCTTTAACCTAATTTTAAGAGACCTTCAAAGTTTGGAAAATTGGCTCACCTTAATGGAGGAACGCGAAGATAGAAATGACTTGGGTTCTAGCCTAGAGGAGACTATGGTTTTGACAGAAGAACACCGAAAGTTCTCACGCGTTGTTGACCTTCAGGGTGAGAAGTGTCGACGTCTAGCCGAATTCGAAATGGTAAATCCTTTTTAAAATTTGCACAAAGAAGGTTAACCCCAAAAGTCGATCGACGCTCAAGTTTTGAATGCACTTGTAGGCACAGCTCGAAGAATCCGATCCAGATTGGGAGACAGCCATGGCGAATCAAATGGTAGAGAACTTAGAAAGACTGAACATCTTACCAAAGGTTTCAAGCATTTCTGATGCTGCTTCCTCGAAATCTGTTCCATTACAGGAGGAAGTGAAGCCAGTTGAAGATGCACCATTTGGTAAGCGTCATCCCTCAACTATATTTGTGATTAATTCCAAATTACTTTCTTACAAATATAAGCAGATCCCTTGCCCTTCCACATGTCTCATTTTTATTCAAATTATTAATAAGTACAGTTTGCTCAAACGGATCCATTTAGATTGTATTTGTACCTCGAAAATGTATTAATTGAAGTGATTCCTTCCTAAACATTACTTTTTTAGAGTTTTTAAATAATGGGCAAATTGGCCTGTTGGGATAACGCGTCTCTAACTAGCCATATAATACGAAGTTCAAAGTAAGCTGGCGAAAGTCTGGTCTTTGTCTTATTTCAGGGCGTATGGAGGGAGTGCTCTACCGCAAATTGGCGAGTCGAAGATACTCCAATGGTGTGATTAGTGCAGGACGCTGGCAAAAGTGTTTTGCTCTACTAAAGTCCAACACGATGACTTTGCATGTACTTAGCATAAGCGATCCTCCGACAGTGAAGAGGTTGGCAGTCCCTAATTTGCTTTATTTGTTCATCACTATTGTTATTATTTTTGAAGGGAGCGTTAAATGTGACTCAACTTCAGCTTAACTGAAGAAGTTAGTAATGTGAGTTTCTGTAACTACTTTAAGAAACTGGCTCTAACGTACCACAAAAAAACTAGCAGTTCTCTTCAACATGTGTAGTAACGAAGTGATAATTTACGCCTGCGTCAACTGGAAGAATCTTGGTCAGTGCTAGGCAAATCGGTGCCACCAGCAAATCGCGCAAAAGGGCGACAATATGATTCAAAGAACTTTAGCGGTCTTATTATTGCTTGTTCCAGACATTTCACTTACTAGCCACCCCCGTAATTCTGATGCATGCATCTCTTCATTCCAAAAATGTTGGTTTGTGCTTACTGGGACTTCCTCACCTCCTGAAGGTCAAACAACAATTACAGCTAAAATTATTCCACTCTATATTACCCGAAGGTAAGCATGAAAAAATCCCCTAAAACCATGCAGAAGAGTTGATTCCACTGAATCAGCCAGTGGGAACTAAGTCATTCTTACATGGCTCTACAATACGGGCGCTCACACCATCTACCAAAATATTGACATGTTGGAAGATTTGAACCTTGGAGTGGGAATCGGAGGGGTGATACAGTTTTACTCCCCTTTGGTAGCGATTCTCCAGGTGGCGGCCAAAAATTTTTTACAAACACATGAGAAATAGAAGTCAGAGAGGAAGGGAGTAGGTAGAACTAGGGTGTTTTATATTATAAACAGAACGCTATGTGAAAGAGGTATTAATATGTCCAAGTCTGGTCAAGGAAGGACTGTCGATTCTAAGGTAGATTACTTCAGCCAAAACAGGCGTTCTAAGAGGATATAATTGATTGTTTAGGTGTTTTACTAAAAAAAAACACTAAATGATTCAGTTGCTTTAGGTTGTAGAGATCGAACGGTTTTAAACAAATTGTACTCTCTCTCTTTTTGACATATCAAAACTAAGAAAAATTAACCGTCACTCCAACAAGTAAATAACTTTTGATTTGCTCTTTTGAAAAGCAACTTTTATGTCAGAAATTAATGCCAATTATTTAAAAGTGCTTTATTTTTTGTACTTAGGCTTAGAGTCCTCATTGATTTATCCATTTAAGCATGGTCTCATATTTAACTGATCCATGGCTCACATAAACGCACATTTAAACAAACTACCGAATCCATACCAATATGCTTCAGAAGTGGCTCATAACTGTTAAAGTTTCAAGCACTTTCTTGATGCTTCAGATTCACATCTCAGACGGTTTTTAATGAATTTCTACACATTCATCTGAAGTGTCCTTTTTCAACCTCTCGTCTTTCCATTGCACCCTTCGCGTCACTTTATTTAATGTAACCCTAATTTATTTGCATATATAAGTAAATTCTAAAAGACGCCTTTTTTTCAGCTATGTAAAAGTGATTTTCCACCACCAAGTGTAACCTCTATGTTTCCTCAAAACTACCATACCACCAGAAGGAGGCTGTAAATTTGTTGACCAGGCTAAACAGCTAATGCAACTCTTTCTTCATAATAGACTATTTCTTTGCTACGTTTTCGTATCTTTTAGAAGTTGGATATCCGAAAATGCCGAAGTTGACTTCAGATTACCACTATGTCGAGAAATGACCACCAGTTTGGTGGAACAGAGGGCCGTCGATATGGGACTTTTCAAGATTCACAACCTCGCGACTGGTGATTGTCACCATTTTAAGGTAAGGTTTCGCACATTTGCAACCAAATTTTTCAGCAATCCTCAGTAGACGCTTAAAGAGAATGTCCAGTTAAGGACTACCCTACCACAAAGCTTGAGTTTTGTCCACAGTAACTTAGGGCATGGTGGGAAAGAGTTCCTTTTTAGTTCTTGAGGTGAACTTTTTGGGCCCTTGTGTGCGATAGCAGAGCCATTCAGAAAAAAATACAAGCGGGATACGGGCTTGGTGAAAGAGATTTAGGTTAGTCATCAGCACTTGACAGTTTAGAGATTCATTGTGACCAAACGTAATTTCTAGGCATTAAATCCTGAAAAATAGCAGCCTTGTTAGATTCCGTCTCAACTTGCAGGCTGAAACGAGAGCTTTGGCAGAGAAGTGGGTAGCCGCTATAAACAAGGTCTGTTTGAAATCGCCCGCGATGGAGGATTCTGATCAGGAATTGATGCGGATCAAGGGCACGGAATTACACTTCGCCTCGAAGTCTCTACGTCCAACACGAAAGTCTCAGTCTACCACCTGCCTGCCCATACTTCGACTCATCAGCAAGCGCAGTGAACGATCACATCGACGCCGATGTTCACAGCATCCACCACAACGCCGCCGCCGCCACTCAAGCTCCTCTACTTCAACGATGGATGGAGAAATGGAATTGGATACAGAGATTGTCGGTATCCGTTCTCTGAACCCTCACACCCTCCTCTCCTCCCTTGGAGTGCCGACGCTAGGCAGTGGTGCGCACTCTAGAGCTGCGATTGCCCTCACTCTACCACTTCGGGCTCTGTGTCGTCGCGTCATGCGACACTCTAATCTACCCGTCTCAGTGTCGCATCACTCGCACCTAAACGTTGATGGTGCTGTCAGTGTCGGCAACGGTGGTGGTGGCAATAGCGTCGTGGCTGGCAGTGATGACGAAGCGTCCCTGATGTCACCCTTTGCCATGAGAGACTCAGAATGTGACGACAATAATGACAACAGCAATAACAATTCCGAGACAGACATTGATAATGTGGATGAATTTTCGTGAGGAGGTTGGATTGTAGTGCAGATAAATAAAATTTCCCTCTTAGTCTTAATACAGGAATACCTTGACCCTAGCTAGGTTTTTGCAATAACTGACGAGCGTTGAAATGAAGCAGATTTACCCATTTTGAATGGCTACGTAAAGTTTCATACCTCATGTCAGTTTAATAAGTACTGCCTCCACCAAAGGTCGGGGCGACTGTTTGTTGGAGCTGCTTGCGATCCCAGAAAAAGGTTTGGCAATTTACCAATGAAAACTTGACTTTTTGAAGCATTTCAGATAAGTTTGATTGATTGTCTGGTATTGCACGGCGATTCACTTTCTGAGAATGTGAATAATTTCCCCATCATCAGGGTCATACTAGAAGATATTATTGCGCCTCAATACGTCAGTTTTTCAGACCTCTGGAGTCTGCGCTAGGGCCACTTTCTCGTGCACACAGTGTCAATCACTGGGGCAGTGGAGGCATCCATTTTAAGGTCATTGTCCAACGGATCTTCGTATTGGGAACATGATAGTGTCTGTACTCATGTGTATGTGCTCGCGTTCTGGGATTAATATCCTTACTGTTCCGTATAGCTGCCCCAATTAGCACTTGCGGTATTTAGTAAACACTTAGAAATCTGAATAGAATAGAATCAGGTAAAAGTTATATTGCACAGTTTATTGGGAAGTTAGAATATTTAACTATTTGGCAGAGGTGTGTGGCTCTTCAAGCTGAATTCGATGTCGTAACATGCCAAAGTACCGTGTGTGACCATTTATTACTAGAGGATGGGGGAGTTTAGAGGCAACCGTCAAGCTCCCTAAGGCCGTGGCGCGCAGAACAAAAGTACATCCTGTGAAAAATGAAGTACTCGCTTTGTTTAATACACGGTTAGGCAAGATATCAAACCACTGCGTTTAGTCAATCAGTTAATGGGATCGACAATGGAACAGTTTTATATCGTTCGAACACATCAAAATGTTTTAATTCACATTTTTCAAGATGCACATCAGGACCAAAAGGATGGGAACATCAAAAAAGATGACTTTATGATAATGCGTATGGTTTACAAATTTTAGAAAGGCTTTCAGGAGGTATTGACCAGAGTTGAACAACTCACAGATATATTGAAATTAATAAATTGCTGAGTATCGAAGGCTCTAGAGGGACTGAAGTTGTTATGGACAGAAACGCAGACTATGAATACTGAAGAGCTTGGGTAGATAACCAAACACCAAGTCGTCATACGGCTCCTCCTTTTATGCGTGTCGTCGTCAGAGAACCCGTAGATGATTCTTCGGCATGGCAATCGCAGCACAGTCGGTGCTTTCAAAACTTCCCATGAACCAGAAATAGCGGTCATTAAATACTCGTGAGAGAGAGGATATTTGTCCTCAACGTCGTTAATGTATATTAGTGATTACGCCGTGCCTCGAGTTTTGTTCTGTCGATGTACTCTGTTTTGGATAGAAGGATCAAATTAAGGGACTTTTCCTTTCTCTTTTACATGCAACTGACGATCCACTCATGGAGAAATGTTTTGAAACTTATCAAGAGTAAACAGGTTGCGTCATTGAAATGTAAACCACATCTTTTGATAGTTGCTTCCCAATTGATGTACTTCTCTCGCATTGCCCTGTATGGACAACTGCTTATGTCTTATTAAAGTACTACCCTTAATGCATTGAAATGCACCCCTAATTTTTACCAACGACTTAACAGTCATAAACCAGACGCTGGTTGCCATGCAAACAGCTACTCCTGTTCAGTGTACCCAAATTCACAATTGTCTTTATCTTTCGTTTCGAAGGCTAAATTATTTGCTGCTAATTTTTAATTAGTAGGCAATATTTTATTCGAATACGTGGCAATTTTGTTTCCCACTTAAAGACTGGCCTCGTTTCAAATGACTTTTAACCAATTTCGGCAACGTAGTCGAAGAAGCCGCGAGGATGTCTACGAACTCGACACCAATGGCCGTTCTTTGAATCCACATGGTCCGACCGGTGTGGGTGGTCGTAGTCTTTTGCGACTTCGGGCTCCAATTCACTCCCCCGATCCCATTGCCACAAGGCAAGAGGTTACATAACTTTCCGGGAAATCTAGCTGCTTTGGCAGCTAACGCCTTCAGCCTTATCATGATTTTAGTTTGAATGCTGACGAAAAGGGAGCTAACAATTTTAAGTTGGATACCAATTCTGCAATGTGTCGTTATCAGACAGAAAGATAATGGAAAGTGGGCTCTACTCAATTTCCTTATAGCTTTGATTTAACTAACTACCGATTTGAAAATTTTCATTCTTTTATATATTTGGATAATCTTTTAAAGTACGGATGATCTAGGGAAGGAAGTTTTCGCTCCCTTGAAGCTCGAGTGTTTAAAATCCATGGGCTACTGGATGCCTCAAAGAGTGGCAGGAAGAGGCGTTGATTTGAAGTCAATGGATGCCTGGATTTAGCTACAGTCCATCAACAAATGGAAGTTGGGTGATGTCTTTCCAGCTATTTCAGCAGCATGAATGACCATCTCACACATGCGGGGTAATCCCTTTGCAAAGCGCTACATTTTCAAAAATGTGTGGAAACCCGAGTTAGTGCAACTGTATTATGGATACGTGATAATATAGTGTAGAACCAAATGTGGGTTTAACGAATCCTCCCCATCCATTATATGGGTTTGTGCCCCTTTCATAGAAGATAGTTCTTACTCAGTCATTGTGTGTTCACCATCACTTTGAAGCGTTTGAATCAGTGGCTATCAACCATACTTATTAGAATAAGGTTATACTCTTGAGGGTCGAAGTGGCAGTGGGATTGTGGTGCTACTACGACAAATGCCGAGGAATGAGACCGATGTATCACACTTGGCAGTGGATGCGGTAGACGCTTGCGTCTTCATATTTAGTTCTTTGGAGAGATTGCATTAGTCTGCAGACGTGGCGGTAGGTGACAATCCTCTTGCTGCTTAATTCCTTTGCTTAATAATCTTGAGGTAATTTATTATAACTGACTTAGGAGTCGCTTGTTTTAATTGATATTAATTTGTAATTCAGACAAAATGGACCTCCTAGGCGAAGCCTCAGACTTAACGAATTTGCTTGATACGACTTGCTCAACCGTGTATTAATTAATGCCTACCAATCAACATGATTAGGTGGCGCTGAAGAGGTTAATACTGATTGCATTCACCTGTGTGTGGGCTTAAGGAGTCAATACCAAGGCATTATATGGCTCGAAGTGGAACCGTAAGCTTTTCCATAGTTTGTTCTTAAGTAACTGTCGAAAGTCTCGCCTCAGTGATGTTTTGTGATGGTAATGCAAGTGCAAACGCCAGCACTAGTGGTAATTCAGCGACCTTAGAGATAAGCACAGGCTCTATTGGAAGGAGTATCAATTCATGTGGATTAAATGCTCTGTAAGCAATAGCTGTTGAAATCGCTTTGCTTCATCTTGGCATTAGTGTAGAAGTGAACTAGTGATGGGCTCCGCTTCACAGTTCGTGTCATGTAAGGGAGGTGGAGGGGAATGGGCACAGAATAAACTGCACCGCTTATTGTCAACTTTTTAAAAAACGCATCTGTAAATAAAAGAGAGTTTGTAGTTCATTTGCTGCCATTTAACTTGCCAATTGAACGAGTTGTTGCCTGCCAACCCAATCACCAATACCAATTGCAACCAGGTGATCCTGAAGCAATAAATAAACACCGAGTATGCTTGCACAAGTTAAGATGAGATCTGCTGGGTCAACAATTCTTGAACAGCGGTTAAGAGCTATGAAGCAAAAATATGCGCAAGTGAATTGTTCCATTCCTTCCAAGGAGGCCACTTTATTTAAATGATACAATTCCATGCAACTCTTCACACACTGCTCTTGCGAAAGCCTTTACAGAGGACTACTACAGTGTGCTTTTCTACTGAAAATGTGCCATGACTGAAAACGATTGAATAATATCTTAAATTAATAATTTTACTTCGCAGGCAGCACCTCCTCATTTCTTCCACTTCCATTTTTTTCCCTTATTCTTCTTCTCGTTCTTTTTCTTCCTCCTATACTTTACATTTTTATTTCTCTTCTTCAAAGTACTTTTAGTACTCGCCCTCTTAACAGCTACACTAACAAATTTGGTAATGCTTGCTGCCAAATGCGTTTTCGAAAATCCCCTCGCTACTTGTAGTTGAGGCCAACGTTAGAGAATATTCGCAATGTAACTAGGACGTTGGCATATGTTAAGACTTATAGGGCTCAACTAGACTTTATGCATTTACATTGCGACGATTTTATTTGGGAAATACTGACACGAAAATTGGAAAAAGGTTTGAATTCTCACTCCGTAAAGATCCACTTATGTTCACGCATTCCACAAAACTTGTTGATCGGTAAGAATTCCTGGCCTTTTACATGTCCATAGGCATCAACATTGGAAATTCTAGTTAATGAAGGCATTTATGCGTGTAGTGGAAAGGCAGTTGACTCCTGTCAGCGACCATCAGCACCATAATTAACTCAGTGGTCAGATTTCATCAAGTGCAATGTCCGCATGAATACCTCATAGATGTACATTCACTTTGAGAATGCCCAAGTTTCAGGTGTCTTTTCAGAGATCAGGGGCAGCACCGTGAATGAATATAATTTTTAAATCTTTAGCCTAATTTTCTCCTCTCAGAGCACACTCACACCTTCGCCTTTGGTTTGTTTAACAGTTTCTTGTTTTCAATTAAACCTCCCTTCCAGTTTAATGTTAACTGCTCCTACCGCTGCCATCTCTCATGCTTTAACACTTATAACTGGATAGGATTTTCATCTAACCATTAAATTAAATGCATTTGTTTCCCCCTTTAAAAATTTAACGTCCATGTGATCACCATTACTTTGTTTAACTTTCGAAATTTTGCAGAGAGAAGGTTATTTGAAGTAGCGGCGAATATATGACTTATACAAGTATTTTATTAATGCATATCTTCAAGTAGTTGCGCCTTAAGGGGGTAATTGAGCATATCCCTGTAGATGGAAATTTGTTACTATTATTACTTTAGCGTAGAGGTAAACTCTAGGGTCACGGACTAGGCGGATGACTATGACACCAAGATGGTGGAAAATGCAGGCGAAATTTGGGGGTGAGGAGTTTGTGCAGTTGAACGTGGATTTTAAGTCAATATCGTTTGGCCTTAGCATTTAGCAGTCGGTGCTTTGCATAACCTCAATTCTTAGTCGGTCATTATAATGCAGTCGATGTTTGCAAGGCCACTGATGCGCTAGAAAAGAGCGTTGTGAGCCCATTATCTACCGGAAAGGAGCAAGATTTGATACCGATGTCGTTGGTGCGTGGTATCGGTTTCGATAAATGCATTTTCGTTAAGCGCGCGCTCTGTGTTTACTATCCTACCCCAATCGCAGTAGATGTGCTTCTACTACGACATTTAGGGGTCTTCTTTTATCACAATAGGGAAGTCAGTTTGGTGTAATCGAATTTGTCTATCACTGGTACTGGAGGAGCTTACAGAATGACTTCAGATGATGCAATGTGTCATTTCTGTGGTAAGGAAATACTTTTATTAACGTGCAAGCGGTCTGGAAGACGATCTGGATGTTCTGACTTCAAAGTGGTCACATCAGCCACATATCCGCCACTACAAGATTGTAATAGGCTTGTCCACAGTGTTTCGTACTGTAGTGTATTTAGGAGGTCACACCGAGATTTCGTTGCGAGGGTGAAGCAGATGTCGAGACAGAGGTAAATATCGCAAGCCTTGAATTTGTGTCTGCTGCGAATATCTGGTCTCATAAACCTTAACAATTGTGTCTAAGCATTTACTTTCAAAACAGTTGTCCTCTTTTTTGTAGCATCCACTTCTTATTTGAACAGTAAATCATGATCACATTCTCCAACTTTAAATCCATCTATAAATTCGCAATTATTTTCAGTATTCAGTGATACAAAGTGCTGTTCTAAAGTGCGGAAGCGTTAGCTAATTAAGAAAGAAATGCAAATTCAATCATACGGAAAAGTCGGATAAACGGAAACTTACTCCGAGGTTATGGGAAATCCATTCTTCTCTCGTCACTCTGGCACTGCCACAAAAATGTTGCCCAAGTGTCATCTTCAGGTACTTGTTCATCTTCGAAAGACAAAGCCCTTATTTCCAACGCTAAGGGGAGGTAAGCCTTGGCATGTTTGAACTGCATTGTTGGAGTTAGGCAAACCATAATGATATTTCACCTCTCACAGCAGAATACCTACATTTAACTGCTGTGAATATTTGCAGAAGATCTCCACATTGTAATACTTGAATACGTGACCAATTACTTCCTTGTTTGAAAATAAAGCACAAAATTTTGTCCCATCATTTTCTTTAATCCAGATTTGTCAAATTCTTTGTAACTTTTTGCATTATAAATCCTGAGACTCCCTGAAATCCCAGAAAAACGCCATTTTTAATGGCCCAGAGCTTTCCATTACTGCAAATCATTCCCAATTATCCAAGAAATCGCGACCTTACACACTCCCCTCTGATTATCCGGGCCTGCACTTAGCGCACATTTACGGTCGCTCTAGTCCCAAAGGTGTTTCATTACTGTAAATTCACATGGCAAAGTTGACCGAGACCTCAGACTCAGACACTGTCGCTGACTCAGTGCCCACTAGTCTAAAGTCGGCAACTAGGCCCGTACCCGTACTTCACAACTTTGTGTTGACTCACCCACATTTAATCAACAAAAACATCCATCCTGAAGTTTGGCTAGTGGGTACTTTGGGGGCAAGACAAAGGGAGTGTGGAAACTCCAGTTTATAACAAATGCATATGTTCGTTGCACGTTCTAAATTGCGCTTTATTTGGTAATGCCAGCTTACTATAAAATACTCAAATCTTGGAAAAAGTCATTCCTGTAAACATTCAAGCATTTAAGTTGAGCCGCATTGATACAAGTAAATGAATGCGAGTGGGGCACTGGCAGAATGGCGATCACCGCACTTTACCCAGAGGCATCCTTT
Source organism: Echinococcus granulosus (assembly GCF_000524195.1). Lineage (NCBI taxonomy): Eukaryota > Metazoa > Platyhelminthes > Cestoda > Cyclophyllidea > Taeniidae > Echinococcus > Echinococcus granulosus. The sequence goes on from NW_020170491.1 coordinate 202,294, forward strand.
TAGTGTTGCAGAAAAACTCATTCTGAATCCAAACTACTACATTTACCATTGCAACATGTTCTCATTTTAGCCCAAAACGTCTGCCGACAATGACCGCGGGACTAAAAGAACCATCCCAGCTCCATTTTAAATTACTTTCTACTCATTTTCCTGTAGTGTGGTCACAAATATGGCCAAGCACCTAATTTAAATTGTGCTTCTACATCCCTGCTTTCCGCTTCGGTTACCTCTACGTCTCTACTTCGAGTTTTATCTATTATGGCCTATTTTATTTCATATTCCCTTGCCATGTTCTATTATCTGAACTTTTTCCAAAAATGTTTTAGCAAATAAAAACACGAGACTGCAATTTAAAAGGAAGCAGATGCTGACTGGCTCTAATGATAACCTTGGTCCTGCTTAAAACTTGCATCAATGTACGGTAAGATTTTGTAAACAACCATTATTTATTTAGTAGTGTATTACTTTTGTTTTTTGTGTGATCTGATTTTCCTTTTACAGTCAAGGTAACTCCGACTCCTGTCGTCAATGCGCATGTCAAAGTCCATTAAGCCACTATTGCCCGAGCTAAAACGCAGAGCACTTACACTACCCAATGTGCTGGAAGTCACGAAATCTGATATCTCAAGGTCATCCCTTTCCACTGGTTCATCCATTCTGCTGAGGCCTAACAGCTCCGGATCAGGTTGCATGTAGTGCATGTCCTCGTACGGCAGATTCAGCGTGCTTTCGTCATCTGTAAAATAAGTCTTTCCTTTTTTGGACAGCTTCATCTTATTAATTCCTACAAGGTACGACTTCGCCAAGGAAATACTGGTTTCTTCACTTCTACTATTGCAATTATCACTGAATCTGCTTTCCATGAATTTGAGTTGTGGGTCCAGCTCTATGAGGCTTTTATCTTTGGCATCACCTAACTCTGAAACTTCCATTTTTGTCATAGTGTCAGGAGAGGCTTCAAGAGAGGTCAGCGATCCAACGGTTGTAGTCATTTCCTCGTTGGCATCTTCGTGACCTGCTCTCATAGAAAGGGAGCTAAGTTGGCTCATCTTATAATGGTTTGATGTGCTGGAGCTAATTGAATCCAGTGACGAAATTGTTGGATTTTCTTGAGCTGTGCGAATAGCCTGCACAATTGCGTTTTGGTCTATCCCTGCGGATTGTAATAATGAATTCATTCCTTCTTTCACTTCTTTTTCTCTGTCTTCTTTAAACTCACTGTCCATTTTCGAAATATGGATGATTTGAGCCGTGTTTACAGGTCTCGGTGATTGATAGTCACCGGAGGGGTTATCAGCCAAATCTGTCTTGAAGTCAGTGTTCTCCAATTTAGCGTTGTTATGCCCCTCAATCCATGGTTGCCGTGATGGTCTGCATCTGCCACTTTCAGTAAATGAGTTGTTAAAAGCTCTCGACCCACAATCTACTGTACTGCGCGATGCTTTTGAAAACTCAGTTCCGGCATATTTTTTTCTGCTCTTTTGACTGTGAGCCTTCGAAGGCGTCGTTTTTATTGAAGTCAATTTGATTTTAGCTTGAGGTGAACGTGCTATCAAACTTCCATGGCTGGCATTTACATCAGTTAAACCTTCTACCCCTTCAAGTTTCCCTCTTACTGACTTGGCTATTCCAGTGGATGAGCCTAATGTAGTTTTTTCTTTACTAACTGGCAGCATTTTGTAGGAGGTAGACGCAGAATGGGTCACTAAAGTGCTTTCTGGGATGGCGTTTAAGGCACAGACCTCCGAACTGCTCAATCTCGCTAGCTTTTGACGCTGCACCTGAACTTCAGGAAAACTGTTCCAATTATTTTTCCAAGAGAAAAAGGTATCTGAGTTGGAGGTCTCAGAAATAGTTTGCCGCAAATCTGCTGACGTTTTCACAAATTTACTAGTGTTTTTAAATGACTCAACGTTGGAAGGCCCAGAGTTGTCAGTTTTTGCTATTTTTAAGGGTGGTGTTAATGGGGACAAGTCTCCAGGTTCGCCGCTCGATAAAGAACTTAGGCTGCCAATATTTGCAGTCATTGTATTTTTTGTCAATTCACTGTCTTGAAAAGGGTTTTTTAATTGGTCAGAATTCCGCACTAATACGGAGCTGCCACCGATTGATAGCCCAAGTTGACTTAACGAATAACACGGCGTTTCAATCTGTTTGGTGGTTATTTTCTTGGCTGCCTTAGCACAAATCGGTAGATTCTTGTAGTCAACATCAACCAAAGAACCTATACTTATATTGCGTTTTACTTTACACTTCTTTAGCATTGGCTTTTCACTATTGGTAGCCACCGTTTGGGATGTCGCATCTTCATTGTCTGTAATGGATGGTGATTTGGCTAACTTGTCAAGAACCCTCTTTTTCTCATTATAATTTAATTGCACGGTTAGGGAACTCATAGTAGAGATATCAGAAGCAGGCGTTGTGGTGCTTTGAGACGGCTGTGATACTAAGTCAATTTTTTTGAAGCTAGAAAGCGGATTTTTTGTGCCATTAGAAGACTCAGAAGAGTTATCCTCCTTGATGGGGCTTAACTTTTT
>NW_020170491.1:204930-215153 GCF_000524195.1 Echinococcus granulosus
ATTGAGCCTTTGAAGAGCTCACAGTGGATATGTTAGAAGTGAAGTTCTTAACCCTCTGCGATTGGTGTGACAGCGATTTAGCATTTGCAAGAGAAGATAATTCAGTTCGTATGTCTGTCAGTGTTTCAGTGGAGTTCTTTTCACTCAGTGATTCAACTGAGATACTCAGCTTAGATATTGAGGAGCTAGAAGGTGATTCTTGAGCACTCGTAGTTCTAAAATCGGTGAGCTGAATTCCTCCTCGAGCACCTTTTTGAAAAATAAATGATTGGAGATTGGGTCTGCCTACATGACCCTGATCGGAGACAGACGGGGATAAATTACGAATGCTCGATGGCTTCTTTGTCGCTTCGTTGAGTGAAGAAGTGAAGATTCCTCTCGATTTTATGTTCACTGATTCTAATTGGCTAGCTGCATCCCTTTCATCCAATCCAGTTTCTGTCTGTGGATTTGAATCGCTCACTTGTGAATTAAACTTGGATTTCACAATCCGCCTTCTTTGTTTGCAATATAACAACGGCGGTTTCGAAAGCTTCCCTGAATCCTTTGGCGCATTCAAAGTACTTCCTCTTGATGGACTTTTTGATTTCATTGAGATTAAGGAATTTTCATGAGAGATAGCAGGAGAGAGTTTTATTGTAATTCGTGGTGACTTTTGCACAGATTCATAGTTATTAATATGTTTTTTTGCAGCAGGAAGGTTTTCAAAATCACTTGGTCTTGATATTTTGCGCTTAAGAGGATGGAGTGATTTTAGAAAATGCGTCAAAACCCCAATTTTTGCATAACTCTCACCACTCAAAGGTTGAAGACCAGATTCAGATGTTTCATTCAATGGTGAGATATGAAAGTTTGGTAATTCTTCTGTTTTAGGGTCTGAAAATTCGTCCAACGTCCCGATTAAGGCAGTTTTGGTTGTTAAAGTCTGAGGTGTCAATTCGGAAATTTTCAAAACAGTTGGTTTTCCGAGACTGTCCACTTGTTTGGGGTTTTCGCAATTTAGGGATAAATTCGCGAGACTGGAGAAACCGGAACTTTTGAAGGGGCTGATCGGTCCAAAATCTGGTGTTAAAATTATTTTTTCGATGCATTCTCTCGCACAGCTATGAGATTTCATGCTAGAATTAGTACTTTTTAGTAGCGATAAACTAAGACCATTCAATTGGTCTTTTGTTCCTACACTGGTTGAATCCTTCAACGAACTTATCGGCTCTAGACTAGCTGATTTCAGATGCATACGATCCTCGTTTGAGGAGAATGCCAAATAACTACCGTCAGGACAACTATTACATTCCTTTTGCGACCCCAAAGAAGATATTTCAGCTGCTTTTAGTAGCTTGATGTCGATTACATCCTTACAAGAAGGACTGAGTCCTGTGCTTACCATCGATATGCTCATGGATCTAGATGAACCAATTTCATCTATTGTTGAAGAATATGGACAAAGGTATTTATCTTCCTGTTCGCTTCGTAGTTGTTCAAGAAGACCAATTTCGTTTCCATCTTGGTGTTCATATTCTTCACTTATATTACAAATTTGATAGTTTTTAAGTACTTCAGCATATCCAACAGGCGAAAAAACTGAATCTCCAATGGGTTTTACAGTCCCCACTTCACCAATGGCTTCAACTGACATTCTTGGGGGAAGGCTTAATATGAACGATCCGATATGTTGAATATCATCTTCCCACGCTGAGGAAGATCTGCAGTCGAGAGCTGACAGTCTAACTAAAGATGTTTGTACTCCCCTACTCCTTAATTGTGGTATACTTTCATGGGCTGAGTCTTCCACCTCTTCATCCCGGACAAACTCCCATTTAATCGGTTTGATTAGCCGCCGTTTCCGTTTCATCCGGGACAAAGTTTTTTTCAATTTTGGTAAAGGTTTAGTCGGTGGTGCAATCATGACACCCTTATTAACGCGTCTAGCTTTTCGCCGTTTGATAAACATTCTTAATTTTTCTCCAAATCCTGGTCTTCTAACTGCCTGTAATCGACGTCTTATCATGAACCTAAAGGGTTGATGAATTTGTCTAAACATTTCTGGTGGAAGTGTCTCTTCCAGATTCGGAGGTTTTAGTGGAACAAGGAACTCATCATGTTTTCTACGGGAAAAGTATTTGACATAGAAGTAGTCATACTCCTCATCAGAGCTCCAAATCTCAAAATCCACCTCATTAGAGAGGGTATTCACTGGGACGTTGCAGTACATGCAAATGCCACCCAAATTCACCTGACAGAGCTTGCAATAGTATACTCCGCAGCGAGGACACTGGGTGAAATTCTGCTGAAACTCAACCTTCTTCTTGGGATTCCCAGGAGCGGTGCACTGGGCACAGAAAACTCGCTTTATACCGGCCATTGCAAAGTAGCGCGCCAGTTGGGGATGCAAAAAGATGAAACGGTCAAGTTTTTTCAGTTTACCGCCTGAAGACTCGGCATCAGATTTCTTTAACTTTCGATTAAACAATTTGTGAATAAATTGATGAAAGAGCCCCCGTGTGTTTCGAATGTAAGTTCGTAGCCAGGCGGCTCTGCGGTTTGCTCCGTCTGGGTAATACCAGGCTAAGATTAGATGACGAAGTCGAAGTACGTAGACCTAGGGATTAGAGTGTAAAATCTTGGTCGAATGTGCTTAATTTTGATAAAAACAGAAAAATACAAAGTTTCTTTTTTCTGCTATGGTTCACAGAAAATAACCTAAAGAGGTGTAGACTATTATCAGCTACTAAGTTATTAAAAAAATAGCTTTTGTATACATGTTGGTCAAGTCATATGTCTAGAAAAGGTTATGAAATCGTGATTCAAAATTGTAGCTAGCTAGACTCTGCGAGCAAGCCGTAGACAAGTTAAAGTGGGTACTTGGACAATGATGCTGAGGAGAGTTAGAACCAAAGCTAGGCCAATCAGAATGGTCGTCTCATGGTCCGGTTCCGAAGGTCGTGGTCGACATATAGTGGCGTCCACACTGAATGCGATGTCTTTTAGAGGATTTGCCAGATTCATAAAACTACGCCCAATTTCTGACATGGTGGAGTTGCCCTGAATCTCTGGAACTACTTGTTCACTTGCACCGAATCCGAAATCCGATATTTGATCGGATATGCCTTCCTCAAGAGTCTATCAAAATAGTAAGGAATGTTCGTTTAATTTATGTCGAATTTTGCACAATGTAAGATAGAATAATTTTTCCAGAAATGCAGAAAATAACCTTTTCCTTTACAAATCATGCATAAGCGTACAAAAAGCCGTAAATGCATAACAGTCAAAAATTGTTAAAATCGAACAAAGCAAACCTGTTGCACCTCGCCAAATCCAGTAGAAAATGCTGGTGAAGTTGTGAGCACCACTTGATACATTGCGTAATCGGCGAAAATGATGAGCACAAGGGTTATTATACCGACAAAGAGGAATACCAGAGATCCTACAGCCGCATTGCGCTCCGTCTTGGACCATTGACACGCCGTCAGGGTGACATAATTCATACGTTCAGAGTGGGTTAGCGGGAGGGCGGTAGGTCGACCATGTTCAAGTGCCCTGCGCTCCTTTAGAAAAAGAAAAAAAGATTATTTTTTAAGCTGGAAGCAAAACTAATTCCAAATAAACGATGGTTTTTAAGGACTCCTTTAGTTTAGATAAACCATCATTCTGCAATAGTTAAATAAGGACCTTCCAGGTAGAAGTTAGCTGAATAAACAGGTGGATGTTGCACTACTGATGCTTTGATGTCAATGGGAGAGTATTTAAACTTACTTGTGCTACAAACTGTGGCGTGATGTGGCCATTGTCAAAAAAGGGTTTTTTAAGCCACTTTTTTCTGTACATTGCAGCTTGCACGATCAGCTGAATCACCGTGAACAGCGTCCAAATGGTGAGCACCCAAGCCATAGCGCGTTTAAAGTAGTTCAATCCATTCATCATGAGATCCATTTTTTCTTCAATCATCGTCGTCACCACTGTCTGTGAGGAGACATTCATGCCAAAACTGATGTCTGTCATTTCCTCCCCCACCTCAACGCTAATGTTCTCATGGCCCAGGAAACGCAGAATTGAGTCTTCACTGTCCTCCAACTGCTCCTCACTCACTGGTACCACATTGGTCATCTCTGAGTGGAGGCGGTTTGACTCCCGGACGCAGATATCGTTTAGCTTTGCCACTCCATTGCATGCCTGATCGGCAAACATCCGTACTAGGTTACAAAGAAATGACATTGACTTCATAGACGCCGCACAATTGAAGTATAATGTATTAAAGAAAGCAAGGCACTGGTTCTTCATAGCAATCTCATCACCACACGCCTCCACCATAGCACGAATCCAATCGGACTTTTGATTCAATATTTTTGTCGCCATGAAGATCACCTCTTTCAGTTTTCTCAATGACATTCGTGCTGCAAACAACCGGTTGTTTATATTATCAATGAAACCACTCAGTTGCTTCACTATGATCTTTAACGGTGCCTTAGTGATTTTGCCCATTAATTCGACGTTGGCACTAACCTGACCTAGTACACAGGCAATGGCATTGCGAAAATTGCCAGAATTATGCATAAAATTGAGTGCTGGGCCAGTAGTTGCTAGGGTGGTGGCAATTAGCATTAGCAGCCAGCGCGTTCTGCTGGCGACAAGGTAGGGCAAAGTGATTAGAAGAATGCAACGAAAATCGGAGGAGAAGGCAATTCCGAAAACAGTGAGCATCATCATATAGCATGCAGCCAGGGCGGCCATGTGAGGCATATGAGCAAAGGCAGTGGAGAAGAAGGGAAAGGAAGCAAAACCTATGATAATACCGGCAGTTATTCCAAGATAATTCTCCCGTAGAAGGGTACCTGCGTCCAATTTAGAGGTTGCTGAGTACCACGAAAGAGGTTTTTTGAAGTAGATTCTTGGCGTGTACTTACAGCAGGTTTTGTCACACAGCCTCTGTAGCCTAGACATGAAACGTTCACAACAGGATGGCTTTTCCAGCTTCAAGAGGATCTTATTAATCTCTTTGCGTGCCTCCAGTTCCTGAATGAGGGCCTCGTCAACATTCTCTTCTGGTTTTTCACCTTCCAGATTTGGTTCCAATTTGGATCCACAGGTGTCAAAGTTTCTAGGCTCTTTTGATAGGTTGGATGCGTTTCTATCCACCGATTTACAAATCTTTATTTTTCTGCTTGTGTTGTTGTTAACTACACCGGAAGTTAAAGACCCTTTTTTGGGCTTTTTCTTCTTAGAAGGGAGTTTCTTTTGGGCAGGAACCATGTTGTTAGCTTGATTTCTCTGGAAGTTGCACATGTAGGTGAGGTTCAGACGCCTACAGAGACTAGGATTTTCAATGTCATCCTCAGGCTCTTCTGATAAAAAGGCATCAAATATCTTCTCAAATCTGCTAAGCCACTGGGGCCCCTGACAAACATTCCTCTTACCTGGACCAGTGATTTGTGGATTGGACATCTACTCTTAAGGTCAGAATTAGTAAAAAAAATAGTATTAAGATAATTCTTGAGGCAATTTTATCTATAGTAAGTGAAATATTAAGCTTTCAGTAATAGCACAAACCTGAGATAGATTTATTTGTTTTTTCTCTCACTAGCCAATTAGAAAAAGGGTGTCCTTTATTTGCGTCATGCATAAATCAGTTAAATGATAAACCAAACTTCAAATTATTGGCAATTTGCTACCACATTAGAAGGATTTCGGTATTCTTCAACAAAATTTTTGGAACATGTTTTAAAATATTGACAGATTTGTTATCAACAAATATATTTATTCAGGTATCTACCTACCTACCCCGAAAATGTCCAAATTTGTGCTACATTTAGCAATGTTGTGGTCTCAGAGTTAATTGGTCAATCTAAAATCCATATAATCAATAATTTTGAAAATTAACTACCTTTAATATAGGGCAGCATGTTGGTGTCTCTTCCAATTGTGCATAGAAAATCATCTCGAAGGCGAAGAATGCATCCTTTTACTTCCTTTTAAAATTTTCTGGCGCAGATGTCTCACGGTTCACTTACCCGCCTCTACAATATCTAGCAGCTATAACTTAAGTAAAAACATTTTAAAGTTTTCTCTTAATTAATTTGTATCACAAATTTACTACTAATACGCATATTGCGTCATATCACGATTTTGTAATACGGTAGTGGTTTATCCCTCGGTAGTAGTGAGGTGCCACTTTTTACTTTGAATTAGCCCTCTTGTACCTCACTGGGTGGGCTGGCCTTTCGAACCATGCCAATAGCCCAGACACCTTCTCTGCGCTAAGTATAAAATCTGCCCGAGTATTTTGTCTTCTTTCGTCTTCAGGGAGTCTCGGGACGCTACAATATCTTCGGTTTATCTGCTTTGTGTACACCTAGATCTCATTTTTCTGTACCCCTGCCTATCGGCTGCTTCAAATGAGTTAGTTTACTTTTTGGAAAGTGGGATTTAGACCATGTAACAGTGGTATGTAAACTGGAACTTTTAATTATAACAGGACGGGGCAATCAGAACCATCAAATCGAGACGTGAGCAAGTGCGGAAAGCGGGGACATCACATAAACCACAGGGTGAATGAACTTGACTGTAGGCGGTGCAGTACCTAAAAATAGACTGATTTATGTCAAAATCCGAGGAAATAATTCTATTGATAAGGATAATTCTTTGTCCTGATGTAGGACTGACCTAACGTGTACAAACGCTAAGCTGTCGGAATTGCTGGTATTCAAGCTAGTCTTGCGTAAAGTTTGGAAGTCACAACAGTCTCACAGTAGTCCACCAATAAAAAGGGATGTTATTTTGGTATCTCTGTTTATAGAGAAAAGGTTATGGTAAATCCTTAAGCTACTGCGGTATTTGGCAGACATTAAAAAGGTAAAGACAAGAGGAAATACTTCCCAATCCCTTTTGATCTGACGCAAACGATTCATTTAGCTAGAGGCTAAGGAAAAGATTACATCGAGATCAGTAATATTACCCCACACATTACGTGAGGTCATATTGAAGTGCCTTAGAATAGAGCTATGGACCCAGAAGTTCCAATGTGACAGGGTCCGGGGAGGCAGCTGATCAGGTAGACCTCTCATTTCTATTCCTGTTGTGACTCAATATTTGCCGACCTTGCTCTGCAATGTAACGGTCCAAGTGAACACTACGCTCTTTTAACTGAGATGTTCAAGTGGTATACTTCCCATCCATCTCTCAGCTAAAATCCAAGGGGGTTCCTTCAAAACCGAGGTGACTAGGTGGCGGCAGCTGTTTGAGCCAGGGCCAAGCAGCTGTCTTAGTCGGACATAGTTATAGTAGCCGATCAACCCTGGGTTGAGAGGGGTTATTAGCGCAATTAGAGGGCAGATAAACGTGCTCTCAGCCATTGAGGAGGGATTGAACGCCAGTGCGATATCTGGGATGTTACGATATTAGCTATTGTAAATGAAACCTCTAGAAAATTGAACAGCTGCGTTTCACGGAGGTTTGGGTAAAGCCCAGGGCTCTCGTAATCTCTATGCATTTACGAAGTGAGCTCAAACCTTACAACTGTGGCTATAATTATCGGCAGAAATAAACTTTTGGGCATTTGTATAGAAGTTTTAAGTGCCAGCTTGACGATTAGCATGTAAAAGGAAAATTTCAAGACAGCATGTAAACCATCTACTGGCGAACTCCGCGCAGGTCATGACTTAATAGCTGATCTTTATCTATTTAACAAAAGTATGCATGTAATGCATCTAGAATCCCCCGCCCCGCCCATACAAGCAGAAAATATGCAAATAATAAGAGACTTCAGCAGTCCAAAAGCATAAGTGATATGCTAGGTATTCTCAGTGCAAGTATATATACGTAGTTGCATTCACCAGTATGATAGTCAAAAGCATCAACGTGAGGAGGGTAAATCTTCTTCACTCTTTCATAGTTATCTTTCGACAGAATGCCCAATGTGCAGTAAATGCTAATTGTGCAGAAGGAGAGCTTCAGCGTTAAAGTGCTGTCGACAGTAACGTCCAAGTACTACCATTTTTAGGATTACTAAAAGAATTTTAGGTATTTATAAAGATATAATGGCAAAAACAACTGAAAAATCTTATAAGAACTTTGTGACGTCATAATACACAGAAACAAAAGCAAGTACGATTAAGCAGAACGCAGAGCAAGCAAAAGTAATTTAAGGGTTGCCAACGATGCACACAATAAGAAACATTCCTGCCCATTTCACGTAGGTAGGTTCAAATACAGTTGTAATGCTTTGATAGCTTATTTAACTCTACGTTTAACTAAACGGTATGACCACTGAACCTGACCAGTAGTCTCAGCTCTTCTGTGAGTTAGTAATGTAAGTTCTGCTACATTACTGCTGCTACGTATGACTTCGGAGAAGACTCAGGACGACATACTGCGAAGGAGATTAATGGCTACAACACGTTGGTAATTAGCGCATTTTAAACAGGTAACTTTGGATTATATCAGCACAGAATCCATAAAGTGTGAAAAGGTGCTAAGTAAAATCGGTCATATGCCACCAAATTTTAATAAAGGATACAGCTGGAAAATGTGACTTGCCCATACATGGACACTTCGATCTATTAAAAGGGTTTTGACTGTGCATTTTCATAATTCGAAATAAATCAAGCATCAAAATTGGGTATTTATTTATCAAAATGGAAGGGGTCTAAATTAAGAACGACCACAACAACCCAAATATTGGCATCAAGTAGTAGTTTAGTCATCTGCCACGGCTTATTAGATTGCTAAATAATGCCATTATAAAATGCTAAATAAAAGCAATGATTTATTTGAGGATTATGGTTAGGTTGTTATTGGATTAATTTCACTTATCTTTCAAGAAATACTAACTCTGGTTATAGAGCTTTTCAGCTGCGAAAAGACCATTTAAAAGTAAACAAAAATTGCGTAATTTGTCTGCTTTCAAGTGACTAATGTTTTCTAAGCCTTGAATGGCGAAGAAATTGACCATAAATGCTAACCGTATCTCAGGATTTGGTCAATAAATTTGAAAGACACTGGCGGCAATCCAAAGGTTGTCTCCGTGTTTTGTCTTTCCCCAGGGTCCTGTTCGAATGGATTCGGTCCATAAATACTGAGCCGAATATACGAAAAGCGATCACTCAAATTGTCGTTTCTGCAATAGCGCCAATGCAAGGCACTGATTAAGAATAGGGGCTCCTGTTCAGTCCCATGTATTCGGTGAAAAAACGACCCTTTGGTATTATTACCGTTGCTTTTGCAAGAAGTCCAAAATCCTACAAACAAGTGACGTAGGAACTCGGATGGGCTCTAATTTGAACATCATTGAAGGATTTGTCAGGGGACAAAGGCGGGAAGCTTCAATGTTCTGGTTCTGTGCTGAACATAATACGGGTAAATAAAAAAATGCTTAATCTCTTCTACGCTTATCAAGGTATTCAAAAATCTTATTTTCAAATGCCTTCCACGATCCTCTCTTCATCGATTGAAAATCAGGTGAAGTGGGCTTGGCTTATCACGTCAAGTGCTTAGTGAGAGAAAGTCTTGGAACAGATATCTCAGAGTAGTTACTTTTGTGAGTGCTTACCCCTGTAGGATTCGTAACTTTAGCAAACTTATCTCAGGGGGAGTTGATTTGCTAGATATCGTGACTAACGCTAGGCCGTAAGTTTGTTTAACATTTTAATGTGACATCTTTTACACAGCTTAGCTTTTTCTCCACGTGAATGAGATACCTCATTACAATATATGTGAAAGCATTGCTTAATGTCACTTGTGCCTAAAGGATTTCCCTTTCTTTGTATGTTTTGAGCCTTTCAAACTTCTGCTTCCACATTAAGTTTTCAGATGGGGCAGGTGCTCAGGGTATTGTAAACTCTGGGTATCGTGCTCTGTTCAAAAAATCCAAATCACCGTCAGACAAAACGATCTTTCGAAGATGCTTTGAATGTGATCTTTTTCTCTAAAATCCTAAGTAAATGGTCCAGATATGGCCTATTGGCTCCCTGAGGAAGGCAGGAATTTGGATGAGGTGTCATCGATGAAGATGTGCTGATGTTGCGTCCTTTCAGAAACAGGGCGGTAAACTGTAGCGCCTTCGGGGGTAGTTGAACGCGGAGGCGTCGACAAGCGCGCTGGTCGGTCTGGTTGAGCTCAACCCTCAGCTGGTGTTCGCAGACCGCGCCGCTCTCCTGGACCCCGTTGCGGACGCAATGCTCTTTGTCGCACTTTCCGCTGCCCCCTCGATTGTGCTCTGCTCATCTCTGTCG
>NW_020170491.1:215253-231269 GCF_000524195.1 Echinococcus granulosus
TGGGCACCCTGTCTCTTCTCTCCCACTCCAACCAATGCCGCTTCTCTTGCTCGTCGTTCCTTCTGCGTCCCCAGGGAGTACCAAGACGTTCCCTTCCTGTATGTTTTGAGTGTCTTGTTTATCTCATTTGTTTAACACTTCTGAGTTCATACCTCATATCCGATGAATATTTGTCCTATCACTTTTTTTTCTGCAATGCTTTTATTATGGAACGGGACCAAATTTCATTACCTATGTTCATGGTTACAAATAAGTGCAGTGTTGTCTATTGCCTTGTAACGATTGATTGCACCAAGTCATGTCGAAAATAGTTCACTTGGATTTGAATGAAAATGGATAGATGATATTCCTAATCTTAATCTTTTTTCTTGTTTTTTGAGCAGGAATTAAATTTGTTAGTTCTGTGGTACAAGTGATGCTGTTGGTGAGTAGGGGTGGCCTTTTTTACTCTAAGACTGGTAAGGAACTTCTAAGGCTTGTATATAGCAAGGAAAAACTATGGTACCCACAGTGATAATCTTTCTTAGGAAGGTATAGAAGTGCAAACCGTGAGCATGTTTGTCTGCCAAGGCATTTAATAAGGACGTTGATAGCAGGTCTATACTTACTCCTCGATCGTGGGCCCTTCCTAAGGATGTCTCAGCGCCACCTGCGTTAGGTCCACTGGCGGTTTACTTCTCACTGTGATGAGTGTCTTTATTACTGAGCCTCGTTTTTGTATTTTGCTTTACCCTTTCCTAGAGACTGGAATTTATTAGTTTGCTGTGCAAGAACTCCATCTATCAATACAATATAGAGTATGGAGCTTGAACTTGAGAAACTTCTGCTTTAGTTTGAATTTTGTTAATCTACTTTAAAGGATCATCTAATATTGGAGTGAAAAATGCATTACACATGACGATTATATTGTGCATTAAAGATGCCGCAGACTATTTCCCTCACATATCACCCTGTTCTACCCCATCGTTTGTAACTTCTTTCGATGGAAGTATCATTATCGGATTGCTTTATCGTTTTACTTTCTTTATACTAAGCGGCTCTTGAAGACGTTTGGGAATTTGACAGCAGTACTTTATTCCTCTTCGTAAAACTTACTGAAAAATTAAAATGCATTGGTCAAGGGCCTGTTCAAGATCAGAGCAGGTTTTAAGGCGTTTTCACTTGTAGTTTACTTGTTTCATTCCGGTTTCTTTACGGTCTACCTTGCTTTCTTTTAAATTATATAACGTTTGTGGAGTACTAGTAACGCAGGACTGCTGCCGCTAATGTATGTGGTGCTTCTGTAGTAAGTTCGAATCTCCTCTTCCATCATCTCGGGTCTCTCATCCTGGACCCATTTTAAGGCTGAAGATATCCAAAATGATGTACTTTTGCAACCCGTTAACAGTTTTTCGTGCTCACACGTCAAACCCTTCATTGGAACTTAAACCCGACGGTAAATCGTAGGTTCATTAACGGAACTAGCTTCACTCATGTAACGTGCGATTAACTCAAATTTCAGTTTCTGTTTGAAGAAGTGACGTAGGAATGGTGTGCCTTTTTCATCGGCAGACCAGGAAGAGAATATCGACTGTATTGTCCATCGACCGCGAATACTTGATGTGGCATCACCTCACCTGTTGTCTTCATAGGTAACACGCGGGGGCCATAATCGTGACAACCTTGTCAGCTGTGGAGACAACGCAAATTGGTGACGTGCGCAAGAAGTGGCAGAATGCAACATGATTCTCGATAGATCTCCAGCTAAGGCTTCTTCTGCCAAAGACGTTCAACAACTAATCGCCGAAGCTGTACTCGCTACCGTCTGGAACTCGACTGGGTCAGTGTCGGCTTCTATGGGAAATATGTTTCCCCGTTAACACACTGGTGTTCCTTCTCTACCCTTAGACAGGTATTCATAAGCATCCTTACGCACAGTTCGTAATGATTTCAAAAATGACGGTTTTACTGTCTGGTGTTTTTTTGGGCCCGATATATGTCATTTTGAATCCGTATGTTCCACTCGTCACTCTGTTGGTTCAACTTGGGACGCTCCGAGTGCTAGTTAGTCTCCAGGATAAAATTAGTCCTTGAAAAATGCTCTAGGTAACATGTGTTGATGGTTAAAATTCCAACTACAGTCTTATGAGTTCCTCACAGGCCAGTTTAGCACTATCGGCAAAGAGCGGAATTTATAAGGATCTGAGGTATTGAACTCCTTACTGCTCCCCACAATATGGGTATGATAAGGAGATTTGCTCGTTTCCCTTCACCGTTAACTTTTTTTAGGTACGGACCGGATTATTAACTCGGCAGAATTGGGTTTTCATGATTTTCCCCATCTACCCCCCTCAGTTTTTGGGAGGTGTTATCGCTACTCTTGACAGCCTCCTTTAGGTGGGCGAAAGCGGAGAGCTGAGGCTGTGACGGCGGTGGAAGGTGGCAGCGATGCATTGCGGCCGATGCGCGTGAGAGCTGGTGCCGTAGTGGATTCCACTCGGGGCCTAGAGTACTACGTCAGCGTCGTTCGCGATGCTCACTATCGTTCCCTCTCCGCCGTTCTAGACATGGTCGACCTTGTCCGCAGCTCCAACTTTTATTAAAAGTCAGTTTCCTTTCCCTTCCTCATTTCCTCTTCTCCAAAAATTCAATGGCAACTTTGTTACTTAGATCAGTAGTCTTTGTGCATTTAGGCAACTAGTTTATTCAGCTTAATATTAAGCATAAATAAATGCAATTAACCATCGCCAAACCTTCGGTCTTAATAGTTATTCACAAAGTAGAAATATGAAAGGCTCCAATATTGAAACGGGTGCTGTTGCAGAATCTATATGTGTGATGATATTTTTTGCTAATAGTTGAGTGATATGTAACGGTTAACTTTATAACTGTTAGATCGCGGGTTCTGCTCTCGGACAAGAAACCACGTCAGCATTGAATTTTCCATGCATGGGGTGCCATCGGCGCGGATATTGGCGGCTCGAAGGTGGAGCATTTTGTCAGTCTCGACGCCGCTGTGCAGCACTTCCCCGATTACTTCCCTTAGAATTTTGTCAAAATGCTCTGCCACATTTTTTCTCATGAACTGGAAGAATTTGATACCAAGATGGACAGCATCATGCCACCCCCTTATTGCCGTTTTAATGTCCCAGGTACTTCTTCAATCATCGAAAAAACATCAGTCTATAGCTTGTTTCCTTTTATATTGATGTTGGGAAAGTGATACTAGGGAAGACATCACGAATGTAGATTCAGGAGGCCTATGGTGTTTTAAGCGATCTCTATCCTTCTAGCTTCGAAAAAGCTGATTGAGAAGCTAGCCAGGCATTTGATTGGTGACGCAGCGCGCTTTTACGCGCTCATTTCGCACGGCTTTGGCCTGAAAGTGCCACCCCTGTCGGACAGTGCGAAGGCGATCTGAATCAACTCTCCAGTGTTAGGTGATCCATTGAAGCTAGAAGTGCCCTATTTCCTTACGAAGACTGGTGGCTCCAACGTCAACCCTCTTGATGAGCACTCTAAGAAATTGAAGAATCGAATCGAAGTTTGTATGTTTACCCTTGCCAATCAGTTTAATGTCCGGTACTTAATATCGACTGTTTTTTGAGTATTCTGTCAGCCCCTTCATGGGGACCTGGAGGAGTTTGAACTGATCACGGAGTTTTTTTTGCCACTCACACGCCCCAACGCGTTTCAGCTACACCCTGGAGATGGTAGACATTTTCTCAGTATCTCAGGAGGTGGAGACGGAGCGTTCTAAGGCGCTGGACAACCGCATGATACTCTAACGCGATTTTCACCGCAAAAACTGGGTAGGCACTTTGTGGGTGCTCCCTTCCCCCTCTTTGCTTACACCCATTCAAGTAGCCGTAATTTCTTATTTGTGCGCTCTACATCCCATTTTACTTGGCAGCGCACAAGGGGTACGAATAGCGCCTACCAAGGCGCTTTCGACGGGCTATATGTTTGGCAAGGGCGTGTACCTCTCTGATATGACGAGCAAATTTGCTAATTACTGCTATACCTCACCCAGTGCCTCCCAGAGTTGCCTTCTCTTCTGTGAAGTGGCTCTCGGTAGACTGCACGACTGTTTCACTGCCGATGTCTCTCGTCTCTCTAAGCAAATTGGCATTCGCATAGGTCACTGTCCATTTTCTAAGCTGCTATTTTGCTCGAAAGGTATGCTGATTTTCCCTCCTTTACACCTACATGACCTTCTCTATTGTGCGTACCTGAAAATCATACGTGGCATGTTTTGATTTCAACATATGCAGTTGTTTTGTGTTTTAGTTTGTCAAAATGCCTACAAATATGAGGTAAAACTTCAAGATTGTGACCTTGTATTTTTACTGAGAGGTATTAATCTCTCAGGTAGTAAGATATAAATTTATTACATTTTTGTTTCTCTTATTTTCTCAAATTTTATCAAAAAATAGTGATGTCAGAGAAAAGTCGTTTCCTGCCAAAAAAGCGGATTTAAACACTTGAAGTTTTACCCATACTTTTGTTATTTCCTATCGCCGGCCCTAACCACTTTGTTCAAATTGACAGGTAAAAATTTATTTTGAGGAAGTTTTTGTTGGATTTGTTCGGCATAATGCACTTCGTTCCTGTCAAATCGGTCATGAGCCAGGATTATTTTTAGGCACTACTACTTTTTTCCAAGCAACTGCTCTCAGAAGCTAAAGAACTACCATAATGTGCCGTGGCTGTATGTAAATAGAGCTAGCAAATTTATTGAAGTAATTAATTTTTATCACTTTAAAAGGTGTGGACACAACCGCACCGAATGTGGAGACGCACTTCAAGGAGTCAAAGATCGGCGTTGCCTATTTATCCCATTGGTCAGCCAGTGACCTCTGCGGAGATAGAAAGCGACCCTCTGCACAATGAGTGCATTATAGGCACTGGTCAAAATAAACAGCGCTACCTTGTCTGAGTCAACTTTGCATTCATACTGGCATGATGAATACCATTAATAGTAAAAGCCACATTCATTCAATTTCGTCTTCACAGTTCGTAGTGGTGCATTCAACTTTGTCTAAAGGGCTTGAGCAGGCGAATTCTTATGTGTCAATGGTCTAGAGTGGATTATTCTTCCAAATCCCTACCATGGGCAGGAACTGTGATTTCTCGAAATTTCATGGATGTAATGATGAGCGCAGTTTCCTAATTTATTAGGTAAACGAAGAGATCTCTGTGTTGTTCATATGTTGTAACTTGTGAGGGCATGCAGAGTAGATCCACTTGTCCTTGAGTGTGCATCACACACCCTTTGCTGTGCTCTGCGTAACTCACATCTCTCGAAGCCTTGTATTACGAAATGTCTGTTAAGTCTTTTGGCTGTGGCTCGAGCTTATACGCTTTGTAAACAATTTAATAATACTGATGAAGACCATTTGGGTTTTAGGGACATTGGCGTTGAGCTCCTTCTTGCCCACCTAACTCCACGCTTTCTGTTTGTACAATTTCTGCATCGTCGGAGTCATGGCAAGTAGAGCGAACCCGGTTGTCCACTTAGATTGTTTCACTGCTTAGTTCAGTGAGGCTGTTTATTTCTTGACTCATAAGATCTCATTGTTAGCAGCAGAAGCTCCTTAACGTATTAACTATGCGATAGACTTTGATGTCTCTTAGTTTTTCATTATTTGAAGGTACTATGAAAAATGGTGTAAGAGGGGGTAATCCGATTCTGCTTACCTGGTAGAATTAAAGTTGTCATTCTATAAAATTCTGTCGCAACCCATTTACCTCTTGGTGTCCCTGGTTTTGGAAGTGGTACAACCAATTTTTATTGACCAACCAGTTCATTTGAACTGAAGAACGGAGATAGGATTTTCGTCAAATGCCTCCAATTTCCGCACGTTGATCGCATACGCCCATTTCTCAGAGTTGCGCTATTTCCACTTCCATTGGGCGCTAAATTTGGTGACGATGGCACGTGACATGCGTTTGGGCAAGGATGGTGCTTGCACGCTAGTATTGATGGGTTGGTCAAAGTATACCCCCAATGAGTAGGTGTGAGCCCCTCTCCACTGGCTTTAAGTTGAACAAGTCCATGCATTTGAACGAGAGGGTGATGTGTAATGCGGCAGTGCAGGCGACCATTCCAATTGAGAGAGTCAGAAGTGGTGCGAAATATGCTCCTGCTGGATACGGCATTAGACATTTGATCGAGTGATGCTATCCTCCCTATGGATGAAATGCCAGCAACTGCACTAAGAATGGCTTTACTGAGACTTTTTCACGTCGTGGCTATGACTGATGGTTCTCTATTATCAGCGAGAAGACTTAAATTTGTACTTTAGGAGAGAAGAAAGGGATATTCCAGTTTTTTGAGTTTACCCGCAAGTCTTATAAAGATTTTTGCCTAGAAATATTGACTAGACTGTTGATAACCACATAACTACATAGAGGAACAAAGGCTTGAGAAATCAAAAGGTGGGAATAGAAGCAGGTGGGTGTGAGTTTGTTCTCTGCTCCTGAAGGTAACACTCTTGGGAATACCTATACCGTTACCATTTACATCCTTTTTTAAATGTCTGAGAAAATCCAACACAGAGGTTGGACTTTCGGCCACTCTAAAACTACTTAATTTGCAATTTCCTTGAGTTCTCGTTGTCGATCCATATCACACGGGCCATAAATTTATGCATACAAATGCTATATAAAAGGACAAGATCATTCCGGGTGCTACAAATGCGTGAGAGTAGTGGTTATGCCATACGAATACATGTTACCCACATCCCAAGTCCTGCTTTCTGAAATTCCATTTCTTCATTGCCCTAAGTGGTAACTCAGCAGAAGCCGCCCTTGCCTATCTGCACAGTCGCACACTTAAAAGCGTCACATGAAAGTGTGGTTTGTGGCAACCTTGTGCCTTATCAAGGGAAAGTCATGTATTTGCGATCGTTATTTGACCGATGTAGAAATGTACAAAGCTATCTGTAGTTCCTTGTTTCTGTCTGACGTACCCGAATTCGTGTGGTTATCCAATAAAGCCTTCTAATTTTAACTTGTCCAACATAAATTAACCAATAAGGCACTTGGCGTTACGATTATCACTAAGATGCGTTAAGATTTTTACGCCAAGAATTTGGTCTTAATCATTGTGAATTTATAACTCGACAAAGTAATTGCAATGAGGTGCTCTCTGCAACATTGAATGTGTGACAAAGGCATTTAACACACACAAAGAAGCAAATATTTAATGCCAAAATTGACGACAGCAGTAACTTGTGAACAATTCTTTAGTAACACTATTCTATCAATTTCGCAAATGCGTTTTGATTCACTACTTCGACCTACACATTCCACCTTAAATACCGCGCACTTAAAATAGGTTAGTCCTTTAATATTATGCATTTCCACTTTGTTCGATGAGTTGCCTATACACAGTCAAGAGTACTGCTTGCAGCCCAGTAGTACGGCTGTTTTTTACTTATAAAGGCGCAATACTGACACCTTGATCAGTGTGATTTTTATAAACAAAGGTCAAACTATTTACTACTTTCTAAGTAATTTAAAATTTCCACACCTAGATACCCCTAGGTAAACTGATTGCAGACTTTGATTTTAAATAACTCACTATTTGCAATCAAGTGGTAGTCTCTATGAATAGGCTTTTATCGACTAATTTTTCCAGTGGTGTCAGGGTTAATAATTATTTTACATTTTACTGGAGGGTTCCATCAGTCCTTAATAATATGGCTGCCCCTTAATTTTTCCTGCAATAATTGGTTTAATTAGGCCGATTAATGAGTTTATATCGTATGTCTCATTTGACTTCATTTGATCTTTTACCATTCACAGTGTTAGAAATTCATTGTTGATGTTGAAGCCAATCTTCTAAGCCTACACCTTGTATTGCAGCTTCAACAAATGAATTACATCTACATAATCGTTCCTGTATGTTTTTCTCTTCTCATCTTTGCTCTAACTGTGGGATATTTACTATTGGTCAAGTACAAAGCCAACCGTTTGCTCAAGTGTATTCGTCGAGGCATGATTATGAAATACTGCAGTCCCGAATTTGTGGCTAAACCGCCTAATGTAACCCATGGTCATATACCCTTTAGTGGTGTTTATCGAGAACCGAGCATACCAATGGTGAATAAAGGTCACATTCAGAGTCAATTTTCTCATGTACTCGCCAGGAATGATGGATTTGACAGCATGCACTCAATTGATGCAAACTCAGAGTAGGTTGTCTATCGGACTGTCTCTGTGTTTTGTAACTGTCTAATTACTTTCCATTAACAGTGTCATAGAGATTCCCCTTCGTCCACATGTTCACCACTCTTCATCATCATCGGAAAGCATGGAAGGTAACTACTACGGTGGGAGTGCCTACCATAACAAGTATAAAAGCATCGAAGAGGGAGATTCGGGAACAGACAGTGAAGGTGGAAGAAAAACTCCTCTTGAACATCGCAAATATCACTTTGTGGGTGATTTTGGACCGGCAAATACCTTCAACTCCCAAAAGTATTAGAAAAGACAACCAAAATTACGCTAATTCCATTAAAGTCATTGTTGTCTATGGTTACCGCCTACAATGGAAGTCACTCAGCACTCTGCATTCGGAGTGTCTTTCAAATCCTACTCAAACTGTCACAATTATTCTCCACTTTGGTTGAGGTTCATGGAGTCAGGCATTCTTCTCTATAGCTCCATTCACCTCACCATACTGCAAACCCACTTGAAATTACGAATTCGTATGCAAATGTGTCGTTGGCATACCCTGGAACGTTGAGCTCAACAAGGCCTCGATTTGGCTGTATGTACACAATTTTTCGGCCGACCTACCTAACGATAGTCAAACAACCACACCAGCTCCTATTAGTATAGCACAATAAGTCAGTTAATGGGATGCACAAGACTCCATTTGTCATGCCTTCTTTTTCTCCGTTTTGGCTTCTTGAATTTCTTCAGTCAAAGCGATCGACAATCCTGGTTTAATTCTTGCTTTTGCGAATGACTGTGCTTTGAAGTACCTATAAGTTGAAACAGCATTTTTGATACATTCTCTATACTTTTGTTCATTAACAATGAGAATACAAGCAAATGACTTGAAATGTGAATGTGATGCAGTATTTTTTCACTGTTCTAAGGCAGAGAGATGGGCTAGTAGTTCAGAATGTCGGCAAAATTTGTCGAATAGTTGTCACTTTATTTAATCGCAGACAAGTTTCATTACTATAGAGTAGGTGAAAAGCGCCACTGCCAAATAAAAGGCCGTATTTTAAAGTGTAATTTTAGTGACATGGTCACTCTCAATTTTGAGATGACTGTAAGTTGGCCAAGGCATTTTAAAGAAGTATTTGCGCCCATTTGGTCACTATGGTGATGAAATTATTAGAGCAGTTTATGGGTGGAATAAAGAGCGCCAAGTGCGTTTAAACTAGCGTGACTGACTTTAAAACAATCCTAAAGTTGGCTTGTTTAGCACTAATTCCCCGAAGAAAATAATGCTTCTTCGGCGGGTTGCATAACCACGGTAAATATGCAGTCTGCATGGTTATTTGATGAAACACCTCTCCATCAGTATTCATGGTCGATATTGGTAGAAGTGACTACGTTGGTGGCAGGGCTAAGTAAACCACGATCCAAATGACCAAAACCAATTAGCATTATTAGCCAGGTGTCGGCGTTAAACATTAGAAAGACAGGTATTTGTTGCTGTTAGCATAACCTCTAGAGAGCGTCATAATGGTCACTACTTTCGGAGTCATGCATATCAAAGAACAAACTTTCAAAAAAGTATTAACAAGACAATTGATGTCAGCAGTAAACAACGACAACACAGTCGCAACCCCTCGGTTGTGATCAGATTGAGATAAATGCAGTATTATGTAACCAAATCAATGACACCAGTGTCCCTGGTTAAAGTAATACTATTAAACAGGATCCAAATTCTGTTGGTTACAAAAAGTTCAAATTCAGGTCATGAGAAAAATTAAGGCGTGTGGTCTAAACATTCTTCTGATGCATTTTCTTCACTTGTTTTCTTATTGAAAGTCTTCTAGTGTGTTACCTATTAAAGATATTTACTGACGCTTTGTTATGGTTAGGGTCTGTTCACAGAATATATCACACTTCGAGGTGAAATAACTTGCACAACTAACTTCATGAGTGGTAAATTTTGAATTTAAAAGTGCCATCATTGATGATTAGACTGAAGGCATACTTTGGTTTATGTTATTTGGAAACAGGAAGTGAAATCTGCTATTAGTCCTTTAAAAGGCTAACAAATCAAAAACTACCACTTTACTTTTTCTGATGTCTACACTGAAGAATAAAATAATCTCATTCAAAATGCAATGAATTGTTTAGTAAATAGGGAAATGCATTTTTGCGCAGATCAAAGAAGGTTAATATTGAATGGGATATCCGAATGTGCGGATAGCTGTAGCATAGGTCCACATGGGCGTTGACCGTGTCTCTGCTCAAGGCAACCAATTACAACTTCAAAGACTCGTAAAATGATTACGTAGACCTAGATAATTTGGAATACTAGCCTGCAAGAGCGGCCAGCATGGTCTAACTGACCATATTCTGTAGTACCATAGGGGATACCTTCGATCTAAATGCAGTTTACCAGATGTGGTTATATTCAACTTTGCATAAGTTGATAGCTCCCAAGACGTGTTTTGTCGAAGGATAGGGAAGACTTAGCCTTCCATATCACGAATCATGACTTTAAAGCAGTCTGATTAAAAGGTAGGTAGATTTCTGGGTGCACAAATTCGAACCAATTCAAGAAAGTTAACCTTCTATTAAATGTGTTGTTCCCCATATTCCCACACATGAACACGTTGGGCTCAATCAGAGTAACCTTGGTCAATACTCCACCCTTGCTTTGTCACTTGGTTTCAGTAGATTTCTTTTCAAATTGGCCAAGGACAGCGCCTGCAATTCCTCCTGCGAAACCCAACACGCTACAGTTGCCGCGATAAATCTTTGTCAATTTGGGTTACTGGGCCGTTATTTGAAGTCAGCAAAACCAATTTTATGTAGCATTGTTTTGATTATGTTTGCTGTAAGCATCCCCTAAAACATATTCGCTTCCCACCCTTTTAAACTAAATTCAACTGATTAGTGGAGAGGTTCATCGACGCCTTCAAGCAGGCACTATTCAGTCTAGGTGAGGTAGGGTCGAATGCCCATGTCTTACGAGGGTTTCTACTGTCATATACAACAGCATCAAATGATTTCGTACAACCCAGAAATGAACTTAAGGTCACGAAGAGCTATCACAGAACATGCGCCGGAAAAGTCAGAGCTACTACTAGCTTCTACGTCCGTGATCAGTGACCCAGACAAAATCTCTGGATGGCAAAAAAGATTTTGCGCACACATTAGACTTTATTTGTAATCCCCCAATCTTTTATGGAATTCCTGCATCCAATTTTTCATTTCCAGATTTCTTATATTATTCAATAAACGATTCTCTCTCCCAGTTCCTACTAGCAGGTTTCCATGCAGTGAGTGTAATTATTTTCCAGGTATCTGAGACTAAAATTGTCCATTTGTTTGTATCGTGTTGAATATTTAAAGAAAAATGGACGAAAAATAGAAATCTAAAAGGAACATCCTAGTTAGACTGGAGACCGAATGCCTCACAATTATCGGAGGAATGAGGGTCGTTCAAAACAACGTATGCGAATTCAGACCACAGATTTGCTACTTAAATTGTGTTAGTAAAATAGTTTTCGATCTATCAACCTCCTCATCTTCTATGAGTATGGGAGTGGGCACAATCATGATGCAAGTAACTGCTTGGTAGTTGCCCGTTATTTACTGTTTCATGGTGGTTGGCTTACGGAAGGTTGTCTGTTCGAAAACAGCTAACACACATTAATAATCCCCACGGTTGCAGGCATGGGGAACGGACTTTACAAATAAGCTTTCTTACTTGTATCAGTTTTTCCTCATAAAAAGGTATTCCTTATACATTCGATAGGTTTCTTAAAAAATAAACATTCCGTTCGCATAATTTGTAAGAAAAAACACTTCCCTAACATGGTAATTTAAAAAGCCGCATAATTGCTAGTTAAGAAGACCAGTCAGAGCATTCATCATCACTACAATTTTCTATTTTCTATTCAGTACTCCTCAAAATCCAGCACAAGTCTGTAGTAAATTAGTCAAGTCCTAACACCTCTATAACGCCCAACTACCTAAAGAAGATAAAAATGTCCAGGGAAAGATGTGGTCCGCATCGTGCTAGCATCGAGACAACGCCCTTATTTACAGGCGTGGATGACTGAGCATGGGGGCGACTAGTGCACGGGTTATGCCTGCATCTTGCTTCAACCATGTGGCCACTCTTGAGCCATCTGTAGCCTCGGTCGCATCACCGCAATTGTCCTTCAGGACTGACAGTAGGGCAAAACTACATGTATAAACGTGCTGTTCTATCTCCACGATCGGCCCGCTTGTGTTTGTGCGTGTGTGCGTCCAAGCTGTAGATTGTGGTAACATGATGTTTTGCAGGACATTCAGTTCTGTAAAGAGGTCCCTCAACGAGTCAAGCATTTCTTACTCCCATTTTTTTTGTAACTTAACAATATTTTCGCACAATTTAAGCTTATCCAGAGTAGAAATTTTGTTGCAAGAATTGCGAAAATAGAAAAATATATCTCGTGGAATGACTTCTTGCCGTTACTTGTGTGATTTGAAAAGCACGACTAGTTGAACTATTTTGAGTGTCAGACTTATATAGCGCTGAAGGCGAGCATCAACCGGGAATAGCTACATTCCCTAATTGGAGACACTCTACAGAAGAGAAATACGGAACTAACGTACCGAAGTAGAAATCACCATTGCTTGAGCTTCTTTGTGCAGAAATGAGCATCATCAAGGCAAGACTTAGGGAACACTATATCTATGAGTAACAACGGGGCTCTTAAAAAGAAAGGCAAATTCTTTTAACGGTAATATTGCAAGTACATTAAATGTTGGAGTATGGTGGGTAAGCATGCGTCTGCTAGCTGAATTAATAAAGTATCAGGAAAAGTTGCCGTTTTCACGTATTTGCTTTGGCATCTTTTGCTTTATACTGGCGAGTGAGGAGTAAGCACCGATAGGCCAAATCAAGAAATAGTCTACAATGTCCGAGAATCTAATTTCCTTGAAAAATTTTATGAAAGTTGGAATTTTAGATATTTCCCGGACAGGCTTACACTGCCTCTCCTAACTGTATCACCATCCACCATTCATCATAGAAAACTTAACTTTCGATAAAATGCTTTTAGTAGCCTTTGAATTCAGCGTTTTCACTCTTTAGGGGTCACGTAGTTGCTCTGAAATATAAGTAGTCAGAAACACGCTCTGAAGTCATCAAGGTCGCCATCGAAAGCAAAGCTTTCGCCCTAGTTTACCCGATGTAAAAATCTATATCAGCAAAGAAGTCTCAGCTTAAAAACTGTAGAATAAGTAAGCATGTCCAATCATTTATGCTCTTTCAGAATGTCTTGATCTTAAATGTATATTTTTTGACATTTTGAATCCGCACCCATACATTACTGGTCAAGCAGGGCTTCCATCACGAAAAGCTCTGTATTGTTTGGGAATCAGGCATGATCAGGTCGGATTTTACTTCTGAGCTGGGCGTACTGGTTGTTGATGGTGAGAAATACCCTGGGGCCACCATGGCAGGCGGGAGAAGTCCATGGGCATCCATTGTTTCATGTTGGCAATTGAAGGAGCCAAGTTCAAGGGTGGAAGCGGTATTGGAAAAGTGTCTCTTGGCATATTTACTGATAAAGTAGCATGTTTGACTGTCATAAGCAAAGATAGTACACATAAACTCATTTTTTGCTACAACATAGGCTTGTAATGGATCAGATAATATAATAGAGCATTTTATGGCACATTCGTTGAATCGGTTTTCTCCCCTTTCTGTTTCCTATATTGGAAATGGATTGGTTGACCGACGACACAGCCCTGTAACACTGACCAACAGTGTTGCAGTGGCTATGCCGGTGTTGTCTGTAAGAACATCTCTTAGAAGGACGATTCAAAACTTCACATTTCTTCCTTTACATCACTGTTTTTGCCTTTAGTCTTCCCTAAATATTAATTTAAGCTCTACTCGTAACGCAATGGATGAGGTAGCCTGAAGTCACGTCTCACATGGTGTTAACTGTTTTACGAATTTGCGTTGTAGGTGGGATTGGAGTGATTCCATCAGTATGCATATTGCTTCTGCGACCCCCACATCTACAGAGAGCCTCCTATCTCCATATTCACTTATCTGTCACCAAAGTCCACCTTCATTGACACGCATTAATGATAATGAGCCACACAAACAAGGGCATTTTTTAGAAGCTAAGAAGACATACATCCCTGGACATGGCCTTTTCTACCTCCCTTTAGTGCTTCATCTCACATCCTATTTAATCGATGATTATATCACTGTCTAACATTAGGTAAAGGTGATTTTTTTCACGTGGAGCTTAAAGAGGTATCATCAGGAGACTGCAACGTATGCGAATGAAGGAGTACTTTTCTTCTTCTTTCCCAATGCAGAAATTAATCATCTTTAATTCAAGTTAGGCATACACTTTTAAATCTTTCTGTGGAAAACACCACGGTTGCGTCCACTATTAAATGGTTAATTGAATAATTGCGATAAATTTGGTAGAAAAATAAGTTTTCAGTATAAAAGCAGCTTCATTTGGAGCAATTCCTTAAAGTACATTGAATTTGATAAGTAATCCTGAATGTGGGTTCACTCATCTTGCGTAAAGAAGTGGAAAGTTCTGTTGACGTTTATACCACCTACGCTGTAGTAATTTGACTGAAGAGTCCGTATTTACTACCTAGGCAGTTGGCAAGTAAGCTCTACTTCTAAAAGTGACCTGGTATGAAACATTTAGCCAGAACTTTTAGCAAAGATAAGTCCATCATTACTCAAAAAATTGTTAGCTAGAAGTCACTTTGTCACCACTATTCGCAGTGGCAAGAAAACTAGCACTTGTAGTCTCCTTGATTCTTGACGCTGTAGTTTTCTTGCTGGAAAACGCAAATCGTACACATGGACTAGATGTAAACAGAGAAAAGTTTGCATATTAGGAAGGTGAAAATGGTCAGTGACTAGCAATTATCATTCCCAGTTTCGATTACCAATTTTAAACCACCTCGTTTTAGTGAAGCAACAGGCAGAGAATGTGCATTTTTTGAATCCAAAGTAAACGCCCCTGTCTTTATTCGTCCATATTTAAAAGTACAAATGACCTGAAAAACTTGGAAATGGTCACATGAAGGCCATGAGGTGTAGAATTAATTGGGATTCGGATAAATGCTTGTCTATTTGAGGTTCTTAAATAAACTTTTAAATACAGCAAAAGCTTCTGACAACAGTGAATATGTGAATTCAAAAAATATTTGCTCAGGTAAGTACTCAGCACTCAGAATTAAGTGTGCATTAGGAACCAATTACAATCTCCTTAAGCGTTGATTACGTTTATCCTACGCATCGTCGATGATTAACATCAATTATGGATAGACGGATGAGAAATTTTTTTTTCCATATTTTTGTCAATTAGGTGGCGTCAGAGACTGACCATGCATAATTCTGGGTTAAAAATGCCTGAGTTTTTACACATTATGCTTTTTAATTTGCATATACAGGTAGACTTTCAGAGCTTTCAAACTGGGGACTCATGTTTACCCGCCATCACACATCTTCCATAAGATGTGATTGGGTTCAGTATGAAGCAAGAAGGCCTAAATATTCAGGTTTAGAGTGTGATTGTTACGCTAAGCACACTTTTGAGACGTGTGCAAACCTCTGGATCACGAGGAGACCAGCAGCAAGAATACGATGGCTGCTCAGACGTGTTCTCACTCAAGGCTATTAAATTTTAGGCTCCATAATATGATCATGTGCTATCAACTCCTAACAGCCTGTTTTTTAATAACTTCAACTTACCAATCAGTACCCCCCAACCAATCACTTTTGTAGAGGCTTTGGCTTGCGAAGGGTAATTCACCTTTCAGAGCTGTGGCTCAAATGTGAAAGGGTGGCA
>NW_020170491.1:231369-236566 GCF_000524195.1 Echinococcus granulosus
ACGGTGGCCGAAGAGCCCGTGAAGTTAGTCAAAATACAAAGGTGTTAACTTCCTACACCGAACTGACAAAAATAAGAAGACACCACCAAATGGAGATTAGAGTAAACTCAGAACAATTGGTAGATATAGAAGTCCAATACTGGATAGAGGTCCAAATCCATTTCCACGCCATTTTTCGGTGTGATCTTGATCTAAATATTAATAAAAGGAAAAAAACTACGTCACATTTTTAAATGGATCAAATAAAAATATCTTTGCCAAGTCGAGATGATGGAAGTGTAGATGGACAGAGAAAGAGGAGTAAGAGAGATGTCCAAAAACAAGGCTAATGTATGAAGGAAACGCTTGATCTCACTTTTATGAGCAAACTTCTTGCGGCCTGTCTTCAGAGCATGTTTAGCGGCAGTTTTCACTAATTTTTGCTTCAACGAGTGAGGTTTTTCCATATTTCCTCTTCCAAAGATGGATTTCTTATGTAACACCACAGCTTCACAACTTCGATGATGCCTTTTTGCATCCACAGTCAACACAAATACAAGCATAAGAAGGCAAAGAAGAGAGAGGTTGAGAGGAGAGACGCACATGATGTATGCCCTTCAAACGAATAAATGCAGGGTGCCGCCTTCCCTTATATGCGGTAGACCCGCTTCAAATGGCATTTCTATTGGTGCTCTAGTGGTAATCTAATCTCTATGCTTTCCAAGGCAACCGAAAAAGTTACGTATTTGAGCATGAGTTGGTAGGTAGCATTGCTAATAGAGGTAGATAATCTCAAGGAAGACAAGATGATTCTGGATGTCAGCTGTAAATATCGCAAAAAGGAATGTGACCTCTTTGAAGGCTTAAATCAGTAGGCTTTTATGACAACTGGGCAAAAGAAGTCGACAATCACCTAAACCGAGAATTCAAGTGGAAGCAGACCTCTAACTTAAGTTTACATTAGGCAAACTTCCTCACCAAACGTGACTGGATTAAAAAAGAACTACTTTTTGGAGTGGTTGTATTCGATCTCATCATTGCTTTTCGTAATAAAATTGACTATACTTTACAAGGAGATTCGTGGCAACAGGAACTAAAAATTTTCAAGGCTAGTACAGAGAAAGGTGTTTGAGATCAAGAGTGAGGGATCTTTCCCAACAGAAGGATGTTATTTAACGCTGCAGAGCGGGAGCCAGCTAGGACACTTAATACCTTAGTTGGGCTGTTGTTCAGAATCTACTCTACATCTCGAAACATTACCAAGGGCACCTTAACATTCGTCTACCGTATTGTCTGCAGGAAGGCAAACTGCGAAGGACTGATCTGATTTTGCGAGGTTTTTGTGTAACACGCTGTGCTGTCGGGTTTCTCAAACATGATGGGTGCATGAACTCTGCGTCTAACTAAGACGTTTATCCACCTTGCAAATTTGGTAGTAGGTGAACTGCGAAGAAATAGTTTGTCAGTTTCTGCAGATTTTATACATATTTTTCTCCCCTCCTCCGTCCTAACTTTTGGTCACAATGGACGAATTCCCTGACTAGTGCCCGTTCTTCTTGAGCGATGAAGATGTGCGCCAAAGTATTGCAGCGATCTGCAGAACAGGTCGCTGTGCTTACCTCAAACGTTACAGCAACTGAAAACAAATTCTAGGAAAGAGAAAGTAGAATCTGTTGTGCCCTTTGACGCTAAGTAAAACCGAAGGTTAAAATCTGTCATGGTCAAGCTATTTTGTAAACAAATACAGATTTGTCAACCATCTACCAAGATTTTAAAATACCAGGCTATGAATGTCTACTTGTGGTCAACTCCAATCCCTCGGCAATGTAGCCAAAAATATTCACTTTGCATGCTGTGCTGTCTGGCCAATTATCCGACAACCTTGCGTGCACACCTACTCCCAGGAGTCGAATCTGAAAATTTGAAAGATCCAAACTTTAAAACATTTGCTTGATACAATTGGTGATTTTCATCATTTCTACCCATAGATTGTGCTATTTTGTTCCTTGCATTTCTCGCACTCATGTTCGTCACCTAAGCTACAATAAATTAGCCTGACCTGATTTGTTTAGTTATAAAATTTTATTAGATTTTGCCATTATTATTCTGGCTGACGTTAAAGGGGATTCGTGATCTCTTGGGGGAAAACAGGGCTGAGAAGAGAGCACACGCCATATAATCTGGTTGATGTCTAAAAAGTAGGAAATAAAAGATTTACACCATCAGCGAAATTATCGTAAGGCTGTTACGTGTAGACGGTCACATGCTGCAATGATAGCCTATTTACTTGTTCATAACATAAGTACATTAAGTTGCAGAGAGATTAACTTAAAAGATTATGTGGCTTGTTGAGCATCAACTTCAATTTTATGTATTAAAATGAGCATTAAAGTTAAAATCAGGAGGAATACAGGCATTAAATGAAAAAAATTGAAAAGACAGGGTTATTTTAAAAGTTGGGTTATAAGAAGCACTTTTTTCGAAGAAATTATTCTCCTAAGAATAAAAACTGACCTAGTATTATAAATTTGGTTAGTGGTCGGTCTTATTATCAACTATTTTAATACTTGAATATAAATTGTTGTTCTATCACTTTTTCGCATGTTTATAACATCATACTTACTGGTTAATAGTAGGAGTTTTCCAAGGCTATTTATGATAGAGTTGGAAAATGGTGAATAATATTTTATTAAAAATTTAAAATGCATTCATTAGCTGTAATCCATTGTTTATTAAAGGATTTTTAGCAGTGACCTAATTTTATTGGACGGGGGTTGATATCCCAAAACTTGTTTGTGCCAAAAACTACCACTTCTAATAACACACCTCAGGTAAAGAAAACAAAAGATAGAATGAATGATTGAAGTAGACGATGGATCGAGCGCAAGGTTGGAAGAAGGATTCTCTACAAATTAATCTAGTTGTCATTGAAGTGTTTACTAATCCCTAGACCACATCAAACAAGAAGTGAAAAATTGAGCAGAAGGTCACTAGAAAAAAGACCCGCACAATTAAAGCGTTTAATTTTGTGGTTTGATCTAATAGATAGATCTCTGGGAACATATAATTCCCTTACCTTATCTACTTCTCTGCACCTTCATTAGTCAAGTAGTTCTGATTTTAGGTCACTGGGCTTGCAATTTCTCAAATTGTTGAGTTTGAATTGCGTCTATTGAAATGCGATTTTAGTGTACTACTTACAAGAGTGAATTATCTAGATACTGTGATCAGTTCCCCGTGTCTCTAGTTGGCCTTTCACCAAATCCATATGCTCATCATCCCCACAAAGATCGCGTCAAATTAAAAATAAAGACCCAGACATGCTCCCATCTCACCTACCTCCTCATATCTGATAGTTATTATTTGGCTGAGAGATGACTTTCTGACCCTAGAAAAAATTTTTGCAAGGTTATGGAAGTTACTGTTTGCAAATTTGAACTTTGCTTTTTTGAGCCCTCTTGAGGTGTTCTTACTTTGTACCCAGCATATCTTTTCCCCTATTGACCGGTATCGCATCATTTGAGAAGATACAAATAGGTAAGAGCTGGAAGCTCACGTTAGCAGCTTGAGGACGTGTATACCCAACAAGGGTCGGCTCTGCACACAGTACGCAGGATATGGTCACTGATTCGTGACCATGTGCAAATCTTCGTTGACTGGGAAGTAGGGAATAAAATAACTGGTAGTTTCGGGGTTATAAAGTGGATGTGCTATGTTCATTCAGATGCAGGGAGATTTGTAAGCCTATAACAATCACTTTGCTTGACTCATTTCGTTTTTATGCCTCACCACAGGTGTGCATTGCAAAAAATGACTACTCACTATAGGATAATGGTTCCATGCTAAAGCACGTTGCATTAGCTGATTGCGCTGACAAAGGTTAAAAACACGGTTGCCGATTTTGTGATTTGAGGGTTGTATGACCGAGAACCTGGATACTTTTAGGCCTTTAATTAGATAATGGAAAGATGAAGACACTGGGCGAAGCATTGAGCAAGCAGTTGGAGTACTGTTAGCGTGTACTTGGATGGTGGCTATGGAGCAGAGCCTGCCCGGGACAGAGTCCACTTCTGAGTTGCGTCTTGGTGTATTCGATTGCATGCATGGAAGTGAAACTTTTAGATAGCAGAGTGTCTCTTTTATCTAATGAATGCAAAAGCTACTCCCTGCTGCTTTACAACTGACACCAACTTTGCCCCTCAAATGCAGACATCCTCCCCATACCTAGCAAGTTCCCTTCTCAACGTCCAACTATCCTCCCACTTACCTACCTATCTAATAAACCGATTAAGTAGTTAACTGTAAAAAGCAATGCATCACCACTGAAGAAGTCTGTGCTTACCGATGAACAGTGACTGTGTCAAAAAAACATGTAATGCAAGTGATGTAAAGCCTGCTGTGAGCAGTGAGGCAATTCGTGGACATCCATTCGCACTGTGCAAATGGGCCCAACACAAGTGCGCTATCAGATGATAATGATTTTGTTCTTCTACCCTTCTTTCACTTGCTTTGCAATAAGGCATCGATCAAACTTATCATTGGGTATCGACAAACCATCCACTGCTCGCACTACCAATTATCCATTACCTCACTAACCACTACCCACCAGTCAGTCTTCTGTAATCACTAGTAGCTTCACACTTTCAGAGCACACACAATACTCAAAGTACAGAAGGACCCAGTCTTGTGCCTGCTTTGTGTGAGTGAGTGGGTAAATGCACACCAAGTTGTTTCTACTTTATAAGGCAGGAAACGCTGGGTCACGAAGCCGTGAAAGAAAATCATCTGGTTAAGAGACAACCGGGAGTAATCATCCAATAAGTAAAAACTCCTAAATGTCTTGCTTCCTAGTAAAACCACAACACAAAACACAGAACAACAACAAACCACTTTCTTCTTTCCACATGCCACAAATATGACACGGGGAGAGGACATGTAGAGACTAATAGGTATGATGGAGAGAGGAGGAGAGGAAGGGTTTTAGTGAGTCAGTAAGGTTCAAGGCAAAATTTGCCACTTCGTCATCACCCTTCTTGTCCACAGTTGCCCAAATCCTCTAATAAAGCTTCTCCATATCGTGATTGCAATCTTCCCTTGACATCATTATCTCCAGTATCGTTTTGAACATCACGTGACCACAGATGATATTTCACATTTCCGAACAGAGTAAGCAGTACGGCCTGTGCTGAGTGTATCGATGGACGTTGGGCAGACAGTA
>NW_020170491.1:236666-238690 GCF_000524195.1 Echinococcus granulosus
TGCGTGTGTATGTGTGTAGGATTGGCAATGAGAGTGAGTGTCAGTGGCCTGTGCTGAGCAGATGTACGCGGAGATGAGTGCTCTGTTTGGTGCTGGGCAGACAGTCCAGTCTGCAGTTTCACACTCACCTGTTGGACAGGGTGCTTTGTACGACAAGCGTACTTAGTTACACGCCCACGTAGGTCACATCGTTCCTTCTCGACTCGTGCTCATGTGCCACCTCACTCTTCGTCTCACTCACTAAAATTTGCTTCGACAGGTACACCGGTCCTTATGTACACAAAAATTTGCTTGCCTGATACTATCTAAGGCTCAGGATGGTAGAAAATGTTAATAAACCAACAACGGGCACACGCAATTTCTTCAATCTCAAGTGGAACTTTGTCTTTTCATTCAATAAGTGGGTACATCGTGAAAACCAGCTAGCTGATTGACACTTTCGTGATAGCCTACTTGACTTGCATCCATGATTGCACCACGTAAATGATACCGCAATTGCCTTTGGAGACGTGAAACTATCTAGTGGGGTTGATGCAACGCATTTGTGCAGCACGGATATGATACAGCTGAGTTGGTGATGTATTTCATGCAGAAAGGGCTATGCCACTCCTATTGATTCAGGTGTCAAGCTTCGCGAACTTCGAGTAGCGCCATTTACGTATGAAATTTACCCGCCCCTCGCCATGCACCCTCGCAAGAGTGACGTGTAATTCTCCTTCTGCCGCCTCTACTACACATTATTTTGGCTCTCTACCTCCCACTTCAGAAGCGTTACACTGCTTCTCAGTGATTTCTTAGCAGATTAACAAATGACGAGGAGGCGGCACCATCAACTTCTGCTTCTGCTAAAAATGTCTCAAATTCCTCAGTGCTAAAATGTAGGCGTGAGTTCAGTCGAGTCGCATGTAAATGTCTGGGACCGTGCAGAATGCGTGGCTGTATAATCACGTCTCATTCTTAAGGATGACGATGGTCCGCACTGCTAATAGTCCCTCCTTAACATAGCTGGGATCCCATGCCTGCATTCACCTTCAGTGGTAATTGCTTTCAGCAAATTCATACAAAGATTTCAGGCAAGTAATGTGTTCTTGCTTCTTCATTCCTGCCTTCAGTTTTAGGCACTCGGATGGAAAAGATTGGCTAGAGGTGTTGAGCATCTCAAATTGTGTAATATGTGTAGGACGAATGTTCTTTTCCCTCTCAGGATCAGCATACAATGTTGGATCACAATGCCATATCGGTGGTCTAGCTCACGTGAGCTCGCAGTCATGAAAGTACATTTCGAGCATGTCAGCTGCAAGCAACTTAAATGTTAACATGCTCATCCTACAGTATCTCTCAAGGGCTCAAGCCAAAGGTCTTTTTTCGAGCAGCTTTTCGCCATTAATGGTCAAAATGGAAAGCAATGTTCATTTTGCTTCAAACGAGTTGTCCTCATTGCAGTTTATTTTAAGGCTACCCACGTTTGTGATAGGGAAATGCAGTGCTGCCTAGAGCCAAAATATTCACATTGTTAGGTGGGGCAGAGTGGGACTGGTAGTGAAAGGAGACGGAGCTAGATGATCAGGGTCAAGGGGACTGATTTCTCAGCATCTTCATAGGCATCATTCTTATTTATATTATCATATCTAGCACCATCCATACCCATCCTCCTTGCATCTCTAATGATATTTCTCCATATCACGATTGTCAGCTTCCCTCGACACTACCTAGGCAATAGTGTTGACAGCATAGTGAGAGCATCACAGGACTGTGCACGAAATTCCCCTGCAGAAAGAACAATAGTGCAATAACAGATGTTGAAATGGTAAGAGATTGGCCATTCGCTTTAGGACTAAAGGCGCCTCCTGTGTTCTAAATACAGCCTCGAGGTCTTATCTCCCTAGTAGAGGAGAGTCATTATAACTTACCTCTTTTGCAGTTTCCGTGCTTAATTTCCTCCCCTTTTAAAAGAAATGAAGTGTGCTGTGGGAAACTAAATGGGTCAATCGAGAAATTAGCTATTTGAAATTTATGGCTGCCTC
>NW_020170491.1:238790-243017 GCF_000524195.1 Echinococcus granulosus
AACACAAATGCAGAATAATAGTTGAAGCTGCTTAGGCAGATTGATGATCTCCATTGCCTAGTAATTCCCCTTGTAGGAATGTTCATCATCATTCCTCCTCAAAAACATGGCAATGAAACAATACTACTTAATCCAGACTTGACTTCAATTTTTTCCTATTATTGTAAAGCAAGGATGTGGTGCTGAAAGAAGGTCCATTGCTTGCCTTTCGCGATTTAGCCAGGATGGCGAGAAAGATGAGGACTATAGTAATGGAGAGCAACACAGACAGCATTCAAATGTGTCTGTGTGTGTATGTGTGTGCGTGTGGTAAGTTTGTTAGTGATTCCTTGATTGGTCATGGAAATACACATACACTCACTTTTATACCAACCCTCATCAACCTTGAGACCATCACCCAATTGAAGGTGTGGTTTCAAGGTTGTGCATGTGCGGGTTGTGCAGTGCGCGCTGTGCTATCACTGTGGTGTGTAGGAGCGTGCACCAGCTCGTTTATGTCAAGCAGTAATTTGCACTCATTTTTACCAGACTCTTTCTTCTTTCCCTCTCTTCTCCTGCTCTCTCTTTCTATTCATCAGAGTTCTGGCAAATGAGGGTAGATTAGGCCATAAAATTGGGCTGTCATAGATTAATCAGGTGAAATCGCCTGTTTCTAGCCTGTCGCATACTACTGTTACGCATGAATCAGTAGAAGTACTGTCCATTTCCATGACCTATTGATTTTGCTGTCAGCTACAGTGATTTCTGTGTTGCATTATTTAACTAAGGAGTTTAACGCTTTTTGGTGAATGATGCATGATGCGGCTCATGCAGCCTGAACTAAACATTCAGCAGTTCTCCCTATTCCGCTGAAGCCACGTAGCACTGCTTGTCACTGAATTCTTCCCAGGTCAACACTCGACAAGGCACAACACCGTAAACTTCTGCTGATGCCAAGCAAGTCACAATATGCGGCTACTACAAAGACTACATGCCTGTAGTTGAATCGATTGTGATTAAATGAGTCTGTGCACACACACACACGGTAGTATAATGAGGTCGAATTGGGATGATGAACTTACTCTTCTGTTCTACCTCCACTATAGCCGCTTTGCTTACATTAATGGCTTGAAGTGGGGACGT
Source organism: Echinococcus granulosus (assembly GCF_000524195.1). Classification (NCBI taxonomy): domain Eukaryota; kingdom Metazoa; phylum Platyhelminthes; class Cestoda; order Cyclophyllidea; family Taeniidae; genus Echinococcus; species Echinococcus granulosus. Next base: position 239,913 of record NW_020170491.1, read on the forward strand.
GGCTGTCAGAATGCAAGGACATTTTCCTCCCACTTATCCCTGCTACACACACTGGCTACCAAAGCCACTGTCGGACCCAACACAACAGTCGTGTGTAGTAAAAGGGCAGAAAAGGGGGCAGATGCAAGCAGCACGTAGGCACTACAAGCTGTTGCCAACAGCATGTCCCATCTCTCCATTTTGATGGTCACCTTTCATGACCACTTTTGGCGTTAGGCATCAGAGGCAGTGTCACTCCTGCAAAGGAAGAGGAATGACGTCTGTAATGCATCCGATATTTCCGGTGAGTGGAAGAAATACGTATCCTTACGCTATTAGTTTAAACTTAGTGTATCTACACATTCTTATTCCTCTCACCGACATACCCGCTTAAATGCCATTTTGAAGAATAAAGGAGGTGATACGGACCAACTAGCTCCTGCGAAAAGGATGCAATCATCGATCCCCATCAGGCACTACCAAACTCAACCATCTAACAAAATCTCACCAACTTTAAAACATAGTAGGTGATTCGATGAACCTCCTTTCGCTAAGTTAATTGACCGCCTTCTTGATTGCTCAATCTACTAATCATTTTAGCTGATTATCTTGCGTTGCTGCCGAAGTTAACCGCTTTGTGCAAGATGTAATCAGGTGGTGAATATAGCTTTGGAAGATCCTCAGCAGTGAATACTACCTAGGCAAATATCAGTAAATGGTAGCGTTCCAATTTAGTTATTTTTCTGATCCAATTCCCTCGATTAAGTGGAGGTGAGTTTCGTGAAATGTGCAAAGTGGTAGATTTTAAGAGAAAGTAACTCTTAATAGCCTTTTGTAGGTTTTCGTGGCCATAATTCATTTTACTTCTCACCTCTCGTAATTAGTGCGATTACCTTTGGGTTCTCCCTGTCTGTGGGTGTGTTTTAATGAGTAGGAAGTTAAGGAAGCTATTGTCTCATTATCAACATAATCGTTTTCATCTGAGTTCACATACTAATTACTGTCTCATTCCCAATCCTTCCTACATGGCTGATGATCCATACCCATGCTATGATTGCCATCTTCCCTTGACATTACAATTGCCAGTAGCATTGCTATCACCATCAGAGCATCACTTCACACACGACGACATTGTACAATGTTTCCACTTAAAATTAGTAGCAGGCCAATGACAGTGAACTGATGGAAGTGGAGGTGGTGAGAGTTTGACTATTTGCCGATGGAGGTGAAATGCCTCATCACCTTGCCTTTGTAACCACCTGGACGCCTCTCTCTGGGACAGAAGCAGCATCAGAACTGCCTTGTTGGTACTTTGCCTATTCTCCCCTCATGCAAGAAGAAGTTGAACATCACTTGAGAGTGGGCTGAACAGCGAGCTTTGATGTACCCCTCTCACACAGAAAGAAAGGAATAATCAACGAGTAACTGCAATCTCCCAGTAAACATAGGGTTTGATTGCATTCTGTCGCTTTCTTCATTCACTAATCAATTAATTATGTGAATTGTTTGCCTCCTATTCTGTGCCTGTTTGCCTGGTTTTGTCCAAAAATTTTGCAAACATCAAAGTTATTTTCAGATATTTGTCTCCTGCGCATACTATCTACTACCACATCATATGATTTGAGCAATTAAATTTTGCAGTCGCACTCCCAGTTACTTAGACTATGTGAGCTACTGCTCATGCAAAATAGCACATTTCAAATTCACAGAAATATGCATTAAGTAATTTTTTGTGCTTACGAGTGCACGATATGTGGCACAACTCGTGAGGCAAATTATTCTGTAATCTCCATCTTCCTTAGGATCAATGCTAATGTGCCATGCCATTGTATGACAGGCACATCATGATCGGAGTACTACCGATTCAGATAGGTGATGCCCGTATGTTATTTACTTGCCAGTTGACAACCCCCAGGGTTTGATTTACTGTCTCGGATCAGCCACAGCACCGATTATTGAACTCACACCCTCCTCATGTTCACGAAACTGGTGTTTTCACGAGGTTGTGTGTCAGTATTGCTATGCCTTTCTCCTCTAGATAGCAATGCTTATGTATGAGTAATCTTGTCTTCAATGACAATATGTACTCGTCACTGTTCCCTCCAAAATCCTGCTTCAAATCCTCGGAAGTAGGAGACTGAACAGAAGAGATGACATTACGCATTCTGCAAAGGCGTTTGTTTCTCTTACGAAAGAGCAGACAACCATGCAATGTAGATTGGTGGAAGTGGTAAAATTCAAGTGAAATTTTCGTTCATGCCGGTGAACAGGAGCGAGTTATGAGAAGCTGGAACATGGCCGAACTCGTTCCGAGGTAGCCTTCAATAGTCCCAGCTTAACGTACTTGACTTGTGTAACAGTGCGGCATTTGTCGCCAACATGGAGGCGGCTGACTATTCTGATTTTAATGAATTATCTTCATCACAGAATATCGTGAGTCTTTTCTCGTTTGTGCTGGATGACTCAAGTGCTGTGTTTGAGACGAGTCATTCGATGCAAGCAAGAAAAAGAAGGGAATAGTACTTGTGGGAATGAGGGGGTTGAAGAAAGAGAGGAGGGAGGCCATCTATGGGATCACGAAAAAGCAAAATACAGTCCAAGATTCATCATTGCCACCCATCAAGTCACAAAAGAGATCAGCAACCACAAATCACTACCGTGGTAATAAATTATGACAAATCGCCGAAAATAAAATATAAATATTGATAGAAGTAAAAGTATTAGCATTGGGGCTTGCGTAAAGAAAGGAGGCGTTTTAATTCCGAATAGAATAAAAAGAGGAGGAGTAAAATAGATAGGAGATACGATTTAATGAAAAGGAGAGAAAAATATGAACCAAGAGTTAAAAAAACGTAAAAGTGGATGTCCAGAAAAATACCCTGGCGATGTGCTAGCAATCAAGTAATTGGAAAGAAAAATAAAAAAATAAACAAGGGCTGAATGGTAGATGGGAAATGTAAAGGAAGGAAAGGCTAGATATAGAAAAAGGAAATAAGAGAAGGAAAAAGGATTGCAAAAGAAATGACGAAAAAATGAAAAAAAAATAAGAAAATGTGATCGGAAAAATATTTCAAGGTTTCGGATAATGCATTTCTCAACCCCCTGTCGACCTTTACCACACGTGCC
>NW_020170491.1:243117-244364 GCF_000524195.1 Echinococcus granulosus
GTCCAGTGTAAACTTGAAGAAGGAAGAATTCTGGTTCGGTTTCACAATCACTATTGTACACCCAAATCACTTTTGAGACGACTGCCCACTCCTTTAGCCCATCCGTTAGGAAATTGCTTGGATTTAGGCCTTCAAAATAGTTGCCCTCATTTTAGTGACACTTACAGTTGATGTCCAAGATCATCCTGTCTTGCCTGAGATTATCAGCTGTTCAAAGTCGCTACTTGTTCGGTGGCCTTGGAGAGCATGGCGATTAGACTACCAACGCAGCACCAATAGAAATGCGATTTGAACTGAGTCTACCGCTCATTAGAGAAGGCTGTATCTGACATCAATGCCTTTGAAGGTCATGCATCATGCGTATCTCTCCTCTCAGCTTCACTCTCCTTTGCCTCCTTGTGCTTGTAGTTGTGTCGACTGCGGATGCGAAGAGGGGTAGTCGTGTTGGAGGGGCTGCGGCGTTAAAAAAGAAATCCGACTTTGGAGGAAAAAAAAGGGAAAAACCTAATTCGTTGAGACTAAAATTAGGGAGTGGATTAATGAAAGGTGCTGCGAAGACAGGCCTAAATAGGATTACTCGTAATGGTGAGATGAAATGTTCCGTTCATACTTTGGCCTCGTTTTTGGACATTTCTTTTACTTTTTTTTCGTCCATCTGCATTTCCATCATCTCTACTTGGCAAAGACACTTGATGCATTTAAGAATGTGGTCAGTTATGTTTTTCATTTATTAACATTTAGTCCTCCTCAAAAAGGGACGCAAAAGTGGATTTGGTCCTCTATCCAGTATTCGACTTCTATGTCTGCCAATTGCTCTGATCTTGTATTAATCGAAATTTGGCGATATCTTCTTACTTTTGTCAGTTTGGTAAGGGGAAATTAACACGTTTGTACTTTTTGCTTACTTTACGGGCTCTTTAACCGCTGTTTACACAATCACTCTAAGACACGTCCCTCGTGTTGGACCACTGAACCTGAGGGCATTCAGTGCGTTTATGATGTGTAAATTTTCAGTTTCGTAACTTTTGGGGTGGCTCACAGCACTAAGTAGCACTTAGTTAAGATGGAAATAATCCTTAAAATTGCGTTAGTCACTTTGCAAGTTCCTTGAACCTGGCTTCGACAAACATGCTGTCACTACAGGGCATGAAACGCGTGACGCGACTGATAACATCGCCATCATCTTGACACAACAAAATTTATTTTGGCTGCGTTTTAAATGCCAGTCTGATTAACAAAGCAGTTTC
>NW_020170491.1:244464-246142 GCF_000524195.1 Echinococcus granulosus
CGCCACCCTTTCACAAGCGAACTGCAGCTCTAACTAATGAAGGACATTTTGTACAACAAAGGCTCAAAAATGTGATTGATTGGGAAGTGCTGACTGTTAAGTCAAAATTAATAATAATAAAATAGACTATCAGGAGTTGAAAGGCCATAGTCATCTCTTGTCACTAAAATTTGCTAGCCTTTGGTGTCGACATGCCCGAATAGCCAGCGCACTCTTGCTGTTGCTATCCTCATGATCCAACAGCATGCACACGTCACCAACCACTGTTGCCTCTCCACTATATAGCATTTTCTCTAATTAACGCTATGCCATGTGTAAGACAGTGATATCCGGCAAGAAAACTAGAGCGTCATAAGAGCACTACTTAAGTGCCACATGTTTGACTGCTTCACCCTTCATACGGACAGCATTTTAGTGTAATTAAGGCACCTACTCCGCCACCTTAACCTTTCACTTTAATAAAACATTATGTGGCTGCTAATGGTTTACTTTTAGTGTGACAATCCATCTGACCCATTAATGTAATCCTCTTTTGCCATAACACACATCGACTGATCTCATGAATTTATTTTCATGTGCGAACGGCTTCGACTTCAGTGCGTATATCTTTGTTGACCCACATGCGTGTACATGCGCATCGGTGGATGGGTGTTTATGGTGCATGACTGACCTTAGTTGTAGGGTATCGATATGGGCTCTGCGGCATGATCTCAGGTAACCAAGAGCTTGACATTCTGGAATGTTCGAGAATTAGATACAGAACTGAAGACTTCTAAAATCGAGCAGGACGCTTTTCTCGAGTTGCTATCATCGCCAATATCTTTACACTGCAAAATTTATTTTCGGCTGCATTTTAGGAGCAAGTTTGATTAGCGAAGCAGTTTTAAATGGACTCACAATCGAATGTTGGGAGACATGTCTATCTGTTAAGTGCATCTTCTATTACATGATGGAATCGGGAGGCGGAAAATGCGTTACTGTCAAATAGTCAGTAGAGGTATATTCCACCAAATACTACCATCACTGCGGGGGCAGCGTCTGTTGTCTGAGTTTATCCTAGTAAAGTGTGGAACGTAGTCAGTTTGTTTAGGCAAGTACTAACTATCCTGCTGTTATTTCGATGGCAGCTGAATTTTGGTGACAGACACACATCCGAATCTCCTCCATAAAGCACTTTGTTACATTTAGACAGTAATGACCTAACCAACCAACATTCCACTTTGTTCGAAACGCGGTAGACACAAAGATTAAATTCCATTATATCCCTGTCGAAGCATTTCTTGAGAATGGCGAGATCCAACTGCTCAGTAGAGTAGATGGAACCATGTCCTTCGGTGTGAGTGTGGATGACAAACTGCAGAGGAGAATTTGCATGGCAAAGTCTTCTCAACTGGAGTTCCAATTGGTGCAAAAAGCACACCACTTGCTCTGTCACTTGGATGCACACCTCAAGTAGTGCCAGGAATTGTCTCATTGGTTAGCTGGTTGTTCAAGGCCGACATTGAGAACGCTGCCAAATCACATATGCTAACATTAAAAGGATTTTTCGTGTATTTTATAAAAAAGAAAATGTTTCTTTTAAAGAAATTTGTTGCTTGTCAATCCTAGAAAATAACCAAAATGCAAGGAATTGTCCATTTTGCTTCTAATGAATTTCCCTAATTACAAAGTATATTAG
>NW_020170491.1:246242-256924 GCF_000524195.1 Echinococcus granulosus
ATTTCCATAAATGGTCATTTCTGAAAAATGACTAAGTTTAGTGCGGTGGCCCCACTGCAGTTATCTCATACAATCTTACATTAGCGGAAATTATTTCATGTTGGCTACTAAGGTAAGACTGCAATTCTTCAGATTCTAGGATAGATCCATTTCTATTTGGCGGACTTGGAAAGAATTTGCCAATTTTCCTACTTTCCCAGATCGAATATATTTGTGAGTTGTGGGACAATTTAGTTAGTTTAGTTAATAAATATATTTAGAAAATATGCCTTTTTTGCAATATTAGAGGAATTGCTGATGCAGATCACAAGAATGCCAACTGTGTGTAAATTCGGTGACAGAGACAGATGAAAGATCTGTTTGTGGAAGCCACCACTTCTATTGGTCATGTGGCGCCTTCTCAGTAGACATGCGTTTTAGCATAGCGAATGAGAATTACTGGGTGTGCTAGCCATGGCAGCCATCACCTTAAGTTGTTGTGATCTTGTACCATTCCATGAGATATTTTCTATCGTGCGCCCACTCCTTTTAATAGTTTTGTTTCTACTCCTTCTAGCCGTATCATCGCATGGACTACGCCGTTCCCCTAGCCAACATTACCGCTCTCTCAGTTCGAAACTGATGAGAAGTTTAGCAGTGAGAAAGAAAAGTGGGTTTTCCAATTATTTTTACGAGAATAATCAAAATATTCAATCCAGTTATTTTGGCAATGAAGATAGGATTAGGAGGAAGAAAAGGGGGTGAAGAGGAGAGGAATAAGGAGAAAGTGACACCTTGTTTTATGATACAACGGGATAGATACTAGCAATGAAATTCAGGGATGGGTGCTGATATCCTCCTGGTAAATTTGCCTTCCTACGATCGTTTGTTCACTTTTTAATGTCTATTTTCTACTAATTTTCGAGATATCATTCATTTACCCCACAAAGTTGGTCCTCAATTTGTATCCCTTCTTCACTACGTCCAAATCCTGCATCCCGTCTTTTTCTCTCTCTTTTCCCCCCTCACCCTTCCCTAATTGACGCAATAAAGTTACTGATGATGCCAGGGGTGCCAACACCCTTCCTAGAGTAATAAATGTAGCTGAATGTTGAAATAAATGTGGCCCATTAAAGTCCCGTCTGGGTGGGAAACTGCTTAATGTAGAGCTCACCGATAAATGAGGAATTATGACTGGAAAATTTTGTGGGTCTTTTGGCCTAATCAACTACTCCTCTCTTTTCAAATTCTTTATGTCTTCTTCTAGCACTACCTTAAATCGTTAGAAAATTGTTTCATCTCCTATATTTTTTGCATAAATTGAAGATTATATGCATGATTTTGGATTTTACGGACTTCCCAAACGTAGTGGTCAATAGGCAAGACTTGCACTTGCAGAGACAAATGAGTGAGCAAGACGATAGAGCAACATTGGTGTATGCAAAAGCCCAGTCCGTTAGTAGAGCATTCCAAGGTTATGAGCTAGTTTTAGACCCACGCAATTGTGAAAACTGGTTTAACTTAGCCTCGTAGTGTTTTTGCATTTAAAGTGCATTAATACGTGATAGCAGCCAATTAGGAGGGTGTGAGCGAGAATGAGACGTTCTTGAAAGACATGAATCCATCATGTAAGTGCGGACTTTTGGAAAATCTCTAGTATAACCAGTAGAAGTTTCAGCAACGACGAATTTTCAGAGTTGCCTACCGCTATTCCGCTCTGTAGCTTATTTTACACTCTCCGACTTGGTACACATGACAGGACAACCTGGAACTGTTTCTCGATGGTTCTACATGTAGCATAGTTCATAGGTGTGGTACGTCTGTCAGTAAATTTCATTGTTGAGCCCCTGGTTCCCCAGTGTTTCGCTGATGTAACTGTTGGTCTGGGAGGTAATCGTGGAAGTATAGGACAGTGTGCCTATTAGATTTTTTCCGGAATCTGACACAGTTTCTTCCCATTATTTTCATGGCTTTGGAACCATGACTGCTTTGGCCGAAGAGAACTTGCATATTCTGTACCATTTGCAGATAATTAGCGGTGCAGTAAGTACTCACTCAAAGTTGTACGGTACGTCAGTTAAAACCTTTGCAAGACATCGGCATTCACCCCTTCTTCTCATGACTTCAGTTGTACTTGCTTGGGTTTGTCAAGGAACTGCTACGCTTGCCTGTTAATTGAAGTTGAAACGGCTGGGGGAGAATATGCATAATAGCACGATGGCGGCAAAATTAATGGAGTTTTTGTAAAGCAAACTGTTCTGCTGTCCGTGACCAGCATTTTCTGGAGTCGATGTTGGCGTGTTGGTGGTCGTAAAAGGAATCGCAGGCGCTATCTCCGATCCCCTTGCAAAGGCATCTAACGAAACGAGATAAGATACACTAAGGATTAAGCCTGCGCAGTAGCGGTGGATTTGTGACAAAAGCAAAGCTGCCTGAGGTCAAATACCAGCTGGGGTGTCTGAGGTATCTTTGTGATTCGTTAGGAATGGCGACGGCTTTTAATATAATTGGCAAAATCTTCGTGCATGGGTGGCTAGTGAGCCAAACTCCCAGTAAAGGACTCCATATGGATGATGCCAGGATACCCGATTTGATACTGGCTAAGTGCCGACAGACGTCAAAAACACGAACAGCAAATAACAAACAGTCTTCCAGAATAAGTAGTGGGTCATGGAACTGGAACATTAGTCTGAGGCCGTTGTTAAGTAAGGTGATTGGCCACTTATTATTTTCGACGAGGCGCTTCACCTGTGTTGACATATAGCCATATCTTGCCATTTTTAAACATTAGTTTTGGTCACTGGAAAAGCTCAAACCAGAATAGAGGTAGGGAAATTCGAGGGTTGGTAAGAACGGTTTAGGTTACCACATTTTGTTTCGATACGCTTATGTAATGTCGGATTTCTTATTTCAGATGCCTCAGGCAAAACGATTATCCTTGATACAAAAAGGACCAGAAAAAGGAAAAACCTGCTTAAGTGAAGAGGGTCTCTCCTGAAGTGTTTTTATGTACTAAGGATTTCACACTAATTGAGGTTACAAGATCACGTTACTACGCACGTTCAAGCAATGATAAAGTGTGGCATTTGAGGAGCCTACTCTGTGATTTCAATCTTTTTCTTTTCAAAATGGTCGCATTGATTATTTTTGCTAATTTATTCTGCCCCTTATTGATAAAGCAGTCCAGTGTAATTTTAATCTAAAAGCAAATCAATTTTAGCAAAATTTGCTTGAATAACCATTAAAAACACAAACTTTGGCCTTTAAGCCCTCTTATTCCTCCCACTCGAAAGGCGTTAAAGGGTGCTTGGATTTAGATGTGTCTTAACTGTACATATACAGAAAGGCTAATGGCATATAGTCATGTAAAATTAAGGGGAAAATGTGCTTTTAAACCCACACTCCTCACCATTACAAAAGCCCTCTTTCAAGCATCCGGTCTCAATTTTAACGGTATTACCTTCCAACTATGCTCAATATAAACCGTAATGCCACCGGAGTGACTTACCACTGCAGTAGTAGGGGAACTTCAATTTGCTTGAAGAATATCAGTTAAACGTCACAACATCTCTTCTATACTTTGTCTTCGTGTTCACAGACCACACAACCCTTCTTCCAAGGTATACTACTACTGTCATTGATAATGCTGATAATGATGTCAAGGGAAGATAACATTAATGGCATGGAGAAGCAGCATCAGAGGAGCAGAGAGGATAATTATTGAGATGAAGATGTATATGTAGACAAGTATGTTCATGGTAATAGCGTGACAACATTCTCCTTCCCCCAAACCACTCCTTTCCTCCTTTGATCCCATGTGACCGCCCTATAATTACAGAACCATACAATAATCAAGCCTCTCGTTTACATTTAAGGCGACATTAAAGCTATAAAATACAAATATGGTGGTCCTTAGGATAAATCGTGGTGAGAGCCATACAGTGCAAAAGTGTTCGAGGAAAGGACTTGGGGATTTTGGTTTATGAAGGGCAAAATGGAACATGATTGAAGATCAAACGATGGGCGTGCACAAAGGCAAGTAGGTATTTTGTAGGAAGAGGTGGTAAAGTAGTCTTCTGAAGGGGTGGAGGAATAAGGAGTGAGGAGGTGGGAAGGTGGATGTCTAAGAATCCCTCTGGCATAGTACATAAACCAGGGGATTGGGGACAAATTAAAAAGGGGTTTGGAATTGAAGTCGTCATTCATGCCAGCTACTGCAGACCTAAAAGCAGGCTGGAGCCGTTAGAGAGATTGCAAGACGTTGTCACTCCACTCACTCTCATGTTAGTCAAATCAATTAAGTAGAAGTAAGTCTTCATGGCCCAAACCAGAAAAATGAAAACAGGATAGTGTAAGAATCGGTGAAGGTCTTTGGAAAACTTGAACGGAGGTTGGTTGTTTGATGTATGTGTAGGGGATTATCATATTACATGTCCGACATTTGCATTGAGTGCATTTCTGAGACATAACGGATTACCGCAAGAGGGGTCACGTGTGGAATGGAGTTGGCTAGTCCATGTGACAGAAAGGTGGATTTTGGGATGCCTCGTGGTCATAGCCTGAAGACTGCCTATTTGAAATGCAGCTGTGCGATGTGAGGTAGACGTGGGCGAGTTTAACTAAAGGATGCAGTACGAAGGAAAGGAGTACTTGTGCTCGAGAAGGATAACCAGGCACAATCCTGATGACATTTATCTTCTCAATTAGAAGTAACCCTCACCCTTACCATGACCTTCACCATCAAAAGTGACCATCATATGAGTTTGCTGAGGCATGCCAGTGGCAACACCCTGCCGTGACTACGTCCTCCTTCAGTCTTCATCTTTTCTTACTTTTCAATGCGCCTGAACCATGTGTTGCATTTGTCAGCATGGCTGGCAGCAAGTGCGTATCGAATACGCCAGAGCATTCTACCCACAATCTCCTCATTTTAGGCTACTTATACAAACAGTGTTGTTATGGAGGTGACAGAGCCAACAAGTGGGTTTGTCCTCAAGCCCAATTATTCACAACCGATTCAACTGTACGCATGTCGTCTTTGAAGCAGCAGTAGGAGATGTTGCAAACTCGGCAGAAGCAGAAGTTAATGGTGTTGCCTCTTTTTGCCTGTTGGTATGAGGTGAAATCACTGACAAGAAGCCTGACGTAGTTTCAGTAGAATGTGGAGAGCCGGAATTGCGTAGTAGAGCTGGCTGCATAAATAGAATCACATAACACTTTAAAGTGGATTGTATTGCGGTGACTGTAACATTTCCCATAAAAATAGCTCAACTAGAAGGTCACTGCGGTTGAGAGCTAAATCAATGAGAGTGGAGCAATCCAGTTTTGCAGGCGTGCAGTACTGGTGAATACTTTTTACCACTGCACCACATTTTGATGTTTATTTTATGGCAGCTTATGCAACACTTTTCTGAGAGCTCTCACTAATGTAAAACAGGTAGCCTCTCATCGAAGTGTAAATCGATGCATTGTTGTTTGTGCCATACTCACTTAATGAATCACAAGAGTTTATTCTAAAATAATTACCTTTTATCTGCCCATTAGTTTATTATCCCTTACGCCTTTGGTACTCCGAATTTCTTAGGCGAAATTAGTCTACCTTTTTAAATTATCTAGAATTTTAAGAACACCGTCACGGAAAATCATAAAGCATTTTTTACTTTATAAGGAATGTTTTCCAGTATACGGCGCGCAAGTTTTATTCGGGTGGTCATTGGATACTTTGAGTAAAGGCGTGTAGGCAATTGACTTTCCTTCTCTTTTGTGAATGCCCAAGTCAGAGGGGTTGGTGTGTCTCTGCATTTCATCATAGCATTCTCCTGCCTCCGCTGTTGGAATTCCTGTCTGCCTAGAGCCCAATCCACCTAGAGCTTGGATTGTCTTTTAAGAAGTGTAGAGGTGTAGGGTGTGTTTCCTCAAAGAACTCTTTCCTCGTTGATAGAAAAAGTGAAGTAATGTAGAATGGAAGACCTTCTATATGATTGACATTTTGAGAGAATTAAATAATTAAATAATCCTACCCTGTAACAGCGGTCAGGCATATTCCATATTTTAACCCCTTTAATAACCAGGTCTGTATGCTTCCCTAACTGGGGAACAATGGGAGTGAAACCGAAAAACTGACTCCTATGGTGGAAACAATTGCCATTCCCCCTACTAAACATCAGTAAATTTGGAAAATTGATAAAATTAAACTAACTGCATGAGTCAAGGAATAATCAATTCTCCGAAGTCCTCCTGCATGACTGATTGACGAATCTTTTGGTCGGTTTGGATGATTGTCTCCCACCCTCCTAATGTATTTGAACATCGAGCATGAAAACGATTAAACAGTGAAAATATCTGTCACTTTCCTCAGGTAAATGGTATTTAATCGCTCCGTATAATGGGCTAAAGTGAGGGGTGAGCTACACGAAAATTACCACAGTGAATTTACAGAAATATAATTTTAAATTGTTTGTCAAGGATTTTGGAGTGGTTTACGTTAAACGCAATGTGTGTGACAACTTAACCTGTGCAAGTCGCTATTTGCGGAGTTAAGCAAATATGTCATGCAGTTATAACATAGGTGCAGATGTGAAGAGCAACAACGGATGCATTTTGTAGCCTTTCTTTAAGTGCTCATAATTCTCCATGATTCTTGGAAAGGTAAGCGCATGCAACAGTGCGCCAATGCTAGACCTGTGCTTTTTTAGCCCTTTGATATTTCCTACCATTTTACTCGTATCACTGAACGTAAGTTTTGGTCATTCCAACCTGTCTGCTGCTTCACGTTGCACTACAGAATCAAATACCTATACACTCATCCGCTTACTCATCCCCCTACTATCCAAAGCACACTTTTAAGACACCTACCATAACCGATCCCACACCACCATACCTATGTCTTCTCTGTTCTGTGGTTGTATGTGCAAAAAAATAGAGAAAGGGAGGAGTGGAGACGGTGAGTGTGGAACACACAACCACTTACCGTATGAAGATCAGAGCACGCACAACTTATATCGCGCCTAGTCCGTACCATAAAAAGCTTTAAATAAGAAACTCCCTTAGGTATGTAAGTAGCATTGTGTCGGGTGGAGTAAAGAGGATGGCGAAAGTTAATTCGATAGAAGGCGATTAATATAGCAGATTTTTTAACCATTACTTAGGTAGATCCTAGAAGACATCACAAAGGAGTGGTACACCGTGTAGTCGATGAAGTACTTCTACCGAAAAGTATCGCCACACAGAAAAGCTGAACAAATTTTTTAAACGAATACATTGCAGATAACCTAGATTCCCACTACCAAAAGTGACCATCAAATCCGTGTAATGGAACATGCGGTTTGCAACCGTTAGTTGTGCCAGCATCCTGCTTTCATGTCTCCCCCTTCCTCCCCTACCAATACGCGAGATACAAGCGTTAAGATTGGCAGTTAGATTGGCATCAGATGCATGCAACACAAAGAAATGTGAAGAAGATGTCTTTATATTTTACTCTTCGCTATTTACAGTCCCATTCATTTATAACCGATTCACAAGCACGCATGCTGTCTTTGAAGCATCAACAGAAGTTGTTATATTTTGCTTAGAAGCAGATGCTCATGGTGTCGACCCGTATTGCCTGCTGATCTGCGATGAAATCAACGACAGGCAGTGTCGCAGTTTAAATAGAATGCGAAAAGCTAAAAAGATGTAGCAGTAAGGAGAGAGTTAACAGAACCACATGTCATTCTCGAGTGGATTGTATAGTGGAAGCAGTAAAACTTCACATACAAATAGCACAAATTAAAGATCACTCTGGTTGATAGCCAAACCAATGGGAGTGGTGCAGTCCTATATCAAGAGCATTATTTTGTTACATCTTTCCTGCACCGCTGACAACTTCCACCTACCCCAATAATTAGTTTTTTTTCTTTCACTCCAGGTAAGGTATTACTTTTGTTAGTGTCAAAATAGACATGAATCAATCACTCTGTAAACGAAGTGTCAATCCATGTGTTGGTGCTTGTGAAGTACCCACTTAATGAGGGACAGGGCATGTTTTCTTTTAAGATTTAAGGAATTTGCCAAAACCCCGTTTTTGAGTCCATGACACTTATCTGCTAGGCCTTGTACAGGGTTTTAATTACAGAATTATAGACAGGCAGCAGAAATTTTTTTAATTATTCAAATGGTACTTTCGAGCATGTTTTGGTATCGGTGGCCTTTTGATACTTGCATTGAAGGCCTAACCAGATTCGCCATTTATTCATTTTTTAAACGCCACAAATGGTATGTAAGATGTGCTTGCGATTTTCCATGTTAGCCTTCTGACTCCTCCGTTAAATTTGCGGTCTTGCTAGAACACAAAACTTTTAAATCTCGAGGATCCTTTCAGAATTACAAACTTGGAACGGATGTCCCCCTATAATACTCCTTCCACTTAGATGAAAGCAGTACGTTTGGAGTGATGTAGACTGGAGGAACTGCCACATACTGATAAATTGAATACATATGTTGGAGTGGAGGTGAGTGGCACTTCTAAATTTGTGTATATATATGTATAGACATGCATTAGAGAAAATCCTTTTTATTTCAGAAATTGAGTTTATAAATAGGTGTGCACGGTTTTATGAGCTTTGTGTTTTTAAAGTTCTATTTTTATGTCACTCGTTTCGTCCTTGAGAAGGTACTTATTTGCTATTATCTGATCAGTAATGACTGTCGAGGCAGATGAAAGAAAAGAATGTTTCGCATCCATAGGACAACTCACTCACTTACTCAGGTGCTTAATTACTCACACACTTGCACTTACTGCCACCTCAGTTAACCTCTTCACTGACCAAGAAGCCAACTTCACATCTCTCTGAATTTAGGCCAGTAAAGGTGACATCAGAAAAGAATGCTCCACCGTCACCAATCTCTCATTATGCATTCATTCAAAGCCTTGGCCATCGGTCGCTTTCTACATCCCACTCGCTTTCACCTTACGTTCCACTTTTTGCTCCGTTGTTAGTACGAACATATCGAGGACGCGGAGTAATGCAACTACGAGATTATTTCCACGCAACCTATATTTCTATGAATAAGTGGTCAGGGCATAAACCAAATATGGAGGCAATGAAGAGGGTAGTGGTTACAAATTGGCTGACTGAGCTTTCCCACAGTGCCTTCAATGAAGGCAATTTTGCGGTCTCCAACATCAACCTTTTGACACTCTTGGTAAGCGGAAGTGGCGTACTGCGAATTCAAATGCTTCATTTACCCAATCTTACACACTTCTATGTGTCACCACACTGACATTTTGATGAGTGACTGAACAGGATGCTATGCTAATTGCCAAAGCCTGCTGCAATGACATCGCGTTTAACAGAAGTTGGCACTTGTCAGATTTATTCCGTCTTTTACATCCAAGCATTAGGTAGGACCAATGAAGTGTGGCAGTTCTTCTTTGTGCCAGTGCCCTTCAGTGGGCCTTCCCGTCTTACCTCTACTAGCCTCCCTCCCATCTCCATCAGCTACGATACTATGTATTGCTAAACTCCTAGATGTAAAGCCTAACCACCTGCCCCTTCATTAACTGATTTCACCCCTGTACTTCATCTGTAGAAGCTCCTCGTCAAGTTGGTGTTGCATCAGTGGGGATAAGTAGAGTGTGTTAGTGGACGGGGGCAGACCGTCTCAAACCACTGAAACCATTGCATAGTTGTGTTGAGGCACTCAACTGCACCGTCCTTGTGTTCAGAATGATTTCCACTTAATAAATGACTGCCTCATCCTTATCTGCATCCCATCGTAATTTCTGCCTCAATTTATATTTGCTTAGCTCCTATAACGATGCATTCTTACATCAGTATTACCATCTCCTCACATTATCATATGCAGTGACAAAAGGGTATCATATGGGTACAAACAACAGTTCCCGCATTTCCCTACAGAATCAGCGACAGAGCAATAATATTGTAGTGACAGAATTCGAGGTGATGAGGGATAGACCATTTGCCTTGGGAAGTAAAACGCTCCATTCTTGTTCCATTTGCAGCTGCTAAGTTCTGTCGTCTTATGAGATAAGTGCCAAAATAAACCGCCTTGTTAATTGCCTCTATGCCTATTTCATTTGCTGTTGAATAAAAGAGGAAGAACAACTTGTAAACCCTCTTGGGTTGCTTAAGTACTCAATCATGATGAACTCATGTATTGCGTATGGTAAAAAAGTAGAATGCAACTACACAGACTGCTGCGTCCCTGTCTAGCCGAAGATGATAATTTTTGGACTATAGTTTACTTGACCCTCTTCTCGTCAAACCTGCCACGTGTCCTCTCTCTCTGCCTACTTTATGAATAAAATAGTTTATCTCGAAGACAACACCTAGAGCATGCGACACAAACTAAGAAAGTCTCATGCTAAGCCGTAATGATGAAGGATCATCAGAGGTAAAGTGCATCGTGACCTCCACTTTGGCCACACATGGCATATTGTTGCTTATTGCAAGGGCTTCAGGCATGAACCTTATAGAGTAACCACAGAATGAGAATGTTCATATCTTAGGTTCTCATGAATGACGCATGTCTAATTATACACCGACATAGATGCAAATTTCACTTGAATATAATCACTTCCACCAATCTACATTCCATAAGCGCATGCTTGATTCGAAAGACAGAAATCTTTTGCTGAATTTGTATTGTTCTCAGCTTTTTTACCCTATCTTGTTCATTTGATAGTGCGAAACGGGGATAAT